>NW_017728931.1:35683720-35692437 GCF_001723895.1 Crocodylus porosus
CCAACAATTTCCTCCTACCACCTTTGTCTATGCATCACTTAGCAATACACAGACATTTTAAACAGACACATGTGCTTCAAACAATAAAAGTATTTATACAGTTTGCAATTTTGCCACTTTCTGGCTAAGTACACAGACAACAATGCAAAGGGACACCTGAGATCTAAAATATGAAGTGAAACCAGACTAAACAATCATAACTTTAAAAAGTTCTGTCCCCTTTCTTAGGGACTGCACAGACTGTTTCCTTCTAAAGGAAGCACTGATTACTTTTCCAAGCTGAACACGAAACAGATGCTAAGACAGAACAGTCAGGATTACAACCAGCTCCTAAATCAGCAGTGCAAGTACAAAACCAAAAAGGTTAAATCCTATTCACTCCGATAGCTTCAGGAGAAGGTCAGTCCTGCCCAATAAAGGATTCCTGATGCTCAACTGCAAATGCAGTGTGTCAGTTTTAAGCAGCAATATTTGACCTGTCAGAAGAGGAATTGCATATCAAACATATGGACACATGATGTTATACAACATCATTGCTTCATCCAGAAAATGATGTTAAAGCCATGAAGCCACTACACAAGAGGTCACTGCTTAGAATTCAGACACTCAGCCTTAGTCATGAAAAAAAATAAAATAAAAAATAAAAATCGGGAAAAGCCCCTTTTTAGTTTCTGTATGTCATTTAAACACAAAGTAAAGAAACTGTCAGAGTATGAATGAGAAAGAGCCATAAGCTTAAATCTTTATAAGTTTATGGCAAGTCTTGCCATGCTTTTTTAAAAACCACTAAGTGCTGGAGTTATGCCATTACATTAGAATTAATTTAATCTTTAAAAAGTATCTAGCACTAAAAGACTGCTAACAGGTTGAAAAATGCAAACCCTAAAGATTCAAAAACAGAGAAGGCACTTAGAACCTAAGCTTTAATCATGTCTTTGGACTACTCTTTATAAGAGTAAGAAACCTGCTTAAAAATGCTTATGGTTTTGAAAACTATCATCTTCAAAAATGTGAGTATACATTGCATAGGTCCAACTTACAGCCATAGGTGGTAACTGCTGTTGAAGGTCTTTTTGTAAACTGTTTAAAAGGAGTGAAAGCAAGGACAAGGATAGCAAGCATGAAGCCCCTAGAGATGCTTCTGCCTAAGAGGTACTGAACCCCTACACATGCATCATGTTAATCCCTTGCTGGCTGCCAGTTGAACATGTGGCCCAAAGGCTCCTGCTCCACCACTGTTCTCAAGGCTCCAGCTACTGCAGCAGTGGCAATAGCAGGGGAGGTCACCCACAGTGAGGGCAGCAAGAGCTACATGCAGCAAAGGTCCTGGGAAGCCCCACAGGCCCCAGGCAGTGCGACCTGCATGGCCCCTTGCCCCTTGTGTTAGACTCTGCTTTAAAGCATCTTTTTTTGCTTGTTTCATTGTGCAAATTAGCAGCCTGACTATTTTCCATGTTTCTGAAGACTACTACTTTGCCATCACTGTCCCATTTGTCAAGATCCTTAACGGTTTCAATTAAAGCCCACTCAAGGGCAAGGCAGCTGCTGCTATACTCTTCAGTCAATCACTCAATGGGTTCTCACATCTACAGGCAATTTAAGTCATTCAGTACTATAACTAGCTCTGCCATGCCACTTGGACAAGCAATGGAGAAGCTATCCAGGGCAACTGCTTTATGCAATTAGCAGTAGAAAGAATCTTTAAAAAAAAAAAAAAAATTCTAATCTGTTAAAACTTAATGCAACTAAGGTCTCAAAATCAGAAGTGGTACATTATACAATCCAGGGTATGGATTTGTGGTTACAGACTCCCCCCTCCCCCGTTTCAAGCTCAAGAAGTTACAAATGTCAAAAATAAAATGCTACATTAAAAATGGATCAAGAATGAAGACCAGAAATTTGAGTTCCACACTTTTCATTTCAAGGCACCTTTGTATTATCCACCTGCATTCATAAAAAGTTATTAGTTATGCACATATAAGCTCAAGTAAGTAATATTTATATTTACATGACAGGGTAGATTACCTCCATTAAAAGAAGTTATCAACATTTTCAATATTCAGTTGTACACAACTGCAAAACCTTTACTGGCTACCACCATTTCAGAGGGCAATTAAATTAAGATTTATTTCTGACATGCATTCATACAGAATACTATTAGGTAGGTATAGGAACTGCTACATCAGATCAGATTCAAGGTCCATCTGGTCTTGGGTTTTGTCCAATAGACAGCTCTACCAGATGTGGCACCAAAAATCCTTCAAACAGATGTAAGATGATCTCAACCCAGTCACTAACACGAAAGTTAAGCCTGAGACTTAACATCCTCCAAAAAAATATTTAAATTATTAAAGCTGCACCAACGTTGTTGCCATATTGGATCAGCACCAACAAAAGGAAGATTAACATTATGGGCTGCCAGCTTTTTTTGGCCGGTTCACCAATAAATACAATATGCCTTTCAGCCTGGGGCCCCAGATACCACGTGCATGCAAGCAGCCACATGCATGCATGCACGCACAAGCTGAGAAATGCAGCCAGGCAGCATGGAGAGCAGCACCCTGCAGGTAAGTCTGTGGAGGGGGAAGGGACAGATTGAGGCCCCCACGGTGAGGGAGAATGGGGCAGGGGCAGTGCAGTGAATGGGACCCCAAGTCAGGAAGTGGGATGGAGCCATGGGCAGCTCATCCAAGGAATCAGTATACAGGCACTTAAAATGGCAGTAGGGGCACTTGAATTAAAACGCATCAAATGAGCTTAAGCTCAAGTGCTGCAACCACCATTTTTAAACACTGCAATGCTTTTAACCGGAGGAGAGCTGAGCTGGACTAGGGCAGAGGCAGGCTGCCCACAGCAGGCTCTTCGCCCTGCTACCTTCATAGTTGGTAGGGTCGAAAGAGACCTGAGCAGATCACCAAGTCCAACCCCCTGCTATGGTGGGAAAAAGTACTGGGGTCAAATGACCCTGGCAAGGTGTTAGTCTAGCCTCCTCTTAAAAGACTCCCAGGGTACAAGCCAGCACCACTTCGCCTGGAAGTTGGTTCCAGATCCTAGCCTTGGCCCTGGGATTCATGCACTGGCCACACCGCATCCCCTGCCCATCCAGCAGTGGGAGGCACAGCTCGCCACCACCACCAGATGGGCAGGGGACAGTGCAGCTAATGACTGGCTCCAGGGGCAAAGGCAGCGGGGTGAAAAGCCCCAAACCTGCAGCAGGCAGCCCACCTCTTCCCTTGCCCTGCTCAGCTGCACTCCAGTTAAAAGCATCCCAGCTCTTTAAAATGGTGGCAGCAGTGCTTGAGCTAAAGCTCATTTAATGAGCTTTAATTCAAGCACCCCCACCGCCATTTTTAAGTGCTGGGACACTGATCCCCTGGACAAACTGCCCACAGCTTTGTCTACTCTCCCCCCTGGGGTCCCATTCATTCCCCAAGGCCAGCCCTACTCCGTCCCTCACCATTGGGGCCTCTATGTCTCCCCCCACCTCTTCTCCTCCAACAACTTACCTGCAGGGCACTGCTCTCCATGCTGCCTGGCTGTGCTCCTGTGAATTGTTATCAGATCAGTATCTGCCAATATGCCTAGTGAATAATCTGCTACCAGTATCAGCCAAGAAAATCTTTATCAGTGCATCCCTATTAATTATAACTCTAGATAGTCTCGATAGCTGCAGAATAGCTCCCCTGTTTTAGAGCAACAAGAATGTTCCTCTAGAAAATTCTGACTATGCTTCCAGATCTTGAACAACAACAGCCTCCACTTTTCCAACAAGGGGCACAACCAGGAATTAATCAATATTTCAAAACTTATTCCAGATCCAGCTAACCAGAGAAAAACAAAGAGTAAATAGGTATGTTGTAATTCAAATGCACAGACCTACATTTTAACAACATCTTTTCAAGTCAGGCCTCCCTAAATGTGCAACCTGGACAGGCATTGAAACTGACTGTATGGTCAGCAGATACCAGGACCCTTTCTGGCTTTAAGTCTTGACCACGCAGTTCCTGACATGCTTGCAATTTCAACCTGCTCAGAAAGCGAGATATTAAGAGTTATTTCAATTTCTGTCACCCAGTATTTAAGTGTAATGAGGATGAAGAGATGTTTATGTTCAAATTGTTTTCTGTTCTTATGTCTACAGACTTCATTTTCCAAGTTAAAGCTACATTAATAAAGTTAAGGTTAGACAGCTAACATGACAGGATGATCAGCAATTACCCAAGGGCAACACCAATATACCCAGAGATGCCCTCATATCCTGTTTAAAGATTAAGGGTACATTTTGCACTCAATAAGAAGTTTCCTTGAACATGTTTCATCAAAACCAAAACGTTCGGCAAGTGTAGCTTTGGTATATGAAAGTATTTTGCACCTCACTACTTCCTGCTGTAGAAGTCTAAGAACCGGATGCTTTCTCATTTTTTCTGAGCTAAGCTGCATGTGAGAAAAGTCTCATGCTTAACTGTGAACACCGATGCTATTAAGTTTGTACCTACTCATTTTTATATCACAGCTAACAAAGCAAAAAGGCACTTACTGCTAAGGAAGAGGGGCTAGATGCATTCAATGGTAAACCCAAGCGCAGTGTAACCTGTAACCAGAACTTGGTTTTTACATCATAGGACAGAATAAAGCAAAATTTAAAAGTTATAAACAAAACTAGCACACACACACACACAAAAAAATATGGCTCAACTAGTCCATTTTCAGCTTCCTTTCACAGGAGCCACTATTGCACGATACTGTTTTACCAGTTTTGCTTTTGGAATGCTCATTCACACTGCTCTAATAGGGACAGGACTGATTACTCCCTATTGGAAATTCACATTAACCAGACTAATACTGCACTGATGCCACGTAATCTACTTTTGCCACGCAGGTACATCAGCAATACAGTATATTCATGTAACTATTATTTAGATCAGTAGAACCAAAGAATAAAGGGGAAAATGAGTGGCACAGCATTTGCCCATATATGAGCTTGACTACCTCTTAAACATCAAACAACTGACCACTGTCTCTGCAACCAGTCCTCCTTTCTCCATTAACTGGAAAGGGCCTTTCCTTTTGAGTTAAATCTTCAAATTCTTCATATAGGTCAGGCCCTCTCTCTCTCCAGGAAGACTATTTTTCTGTAATAACCATCTCACACATTCAGAAAGTGAGCAGAACTGGTGACAGAAACCACAGCAATCTCTTTCACCTAAATGCATCTTATGTGCCCCATTGCTTTTGGAAGACAAGACATTTAGTTGCTTTGGTAGATGTTATCTGTCCTGTTTACCGAGTTTCCAGAAGACAGTTAAAGATAGCCATGTCATCCAATTAGAAACACAGTCATGGTTAACCCACTGGTAAGCCCATTCTAAGACTTTCCTGCAAAAGGCACCAAATCCTGGAACAAGGCCTATGAAAGCCTTGCTGCAATATTGTCTATAGTGTTCAAGTTATGAACTACAGACAAACTGGACAAGATTAGCAGTACAGTATGTGCCTTTTCTCAGGAAAGTATTTCAAGCTTCTCTGATATTAAAGATCTACCCAAGACAGTTGGCTGTGACAATATCTAGAAAGCTTTAGGTACGTCTCAAGAAGGTACATCACTTTTTGCCTCACAGCTCACCCCCTCTCCCCACATTTCTAAATTGAAAAAGACTAATGTCAACATTTATAAGAACCAAGCTAAATGCTTATTTCATGCCAACACCCCTGACTAGTTTTCTGACTATGGCTTACATATATATAGGTAAGGTCTAATCATGTGCAGAGATGATTTATGGTAGAACTGATTACAAGAATCCTGAGCTGAAAAGGACAGTTAGTCATGCTGTACAGCTCTCCAATGCTTACAGTGCCCTTTAGCCCAATTTACACAGCATTGGTACTGTTAGAGCTCTAAAGGAAATAACATTAATTATATACATTATAATATAACGTATAAGTGAAAGATTTAAACAAAGCTTTTTCTGTAAATGAAGTTAAGATATAGTTCTTTTAATTCCTTCCCCTCCTCATTTGTATCAACCATAAACCCAATTAACATATTTTCAAAAATCCCATATCATAGAAGGAAAACAAACTAAACTAGAAGTATGTGTCGTAACAGAGGGCAACTATAGAAGAATTCTAGCTCATTTATGCTCACAGGAGAAACTAATACAACCAAGGCCAGCAAAGAACCTGCTAAGTCACCATACTGCAACACTGGTTGCCCAGTATCATATTTATTATACATCCCTAAAAGGCCATACAGTAGTATTTTACTGATGGAAACCCAGTACAAGAACATTTCAATGCAAGTGACAGATCAGTCATGCACATTCTTACAATTAGTAAGAAAATAAGTATGTAGCTGGTGGAACATTGACTACCAAATCCCACTAATAAAAACCAAAAGCAGCAAGGGGGCAACATATAGAAGTTGTAAAATGAAAAAGATACATTTTTTTCAAAATTAAGAGCTTATTTCTAATGGCTATAGGGCAATTCTCCATTCATGTTCTAAGGCTTGCATTTTTCCAGTGAACAAACTTAAAGATAGAGTAATATAATCTACATTACATTCCTGAAATTCAGCTGGGTGACAGCATTTAGCTCAATGTGTTTCTCTCTCAGAAAGTTTTCCTTTATATACAAAGGAAAACTCCAAGACAGAAATACATTAAGCTGAACGCTGAATGCTACAATACTTCAAAACACAGAATTTAGTGACAGCAGTAATCTCTACTTCTATATTATTATATATAGTAGTTCACACACACACACACAGAGCAAGTGATTATTACTATATAATAATAAAGATTACTACCACCATTATTAACTGCTATGTTTTGAAGTACTGTAGTCAAATTCTGAAATTCAATGCTCTGTCCCTAAATTAATTCCATAGAGAAATATATTTCAGATACCTGGTACTTCTGCAGGCTACTTTGTTCCTTAAAGTCTTCAAAACAGCACCCTATCATAACTTCTGCTGAAGTCAGAAGCCACTACTTCAAAGCTAACAACAGTAACAAATGGGAAAAATAAATCCAAGAGGGCAAGATCAGAGTTTCTACCATTGAGAAGAATTTCAAATCAAAGTTAATTTGGAGGGATGACTAAAATCCACTCTCAGTACAACAAACACTGAAGGTCTGAGTAGATCCTAAAAATGTAACTGGGCAACATCACTAAATGCAACCTGGAACAATGACAAGGGCACCATTGGTATAATAAAGTTGGGAAATTGGTGGTGAGAGCGGAAGGAGATTTGTGAAGTTAAGAGAAACTCAGTATGTGCTGATGGTACTAGCCATTAGCCAGAACACTAAAAAGAAACTTTATTCACAGCACACTTCAGAAAGCAAATGAGAGCTGCGAAGTCTTGTAGTAGTTTGTCTGACAGTAATAGTTGCTCTTCACAGAAAAAATATAAATAAGTTTTGGCACATGACACACTACAGCTAGTCAATTTGTGAGCAGCAAGCACTGCAGAGCTTGCTACTCAGACACTAGTAGAAGAGATTACTTTCTACTGGGGCTTTTCCTTTTGCCTCTTCTAATTTCTGAAAGGGAGGCACTCTTCGGCACAGAGACTCCCATCTCCAAGTTACCAAGAATACCAACATGTCAGGTGTTTGTAACTGGTACTCCAAGCTCTTCCCTCCCCATTAACCTTGTTGCACAGCAACCTGCCTCTAATTCAGTTATACGTGCTCTAACTCGCCAAGAAGCTCAGGCTGATCCTGACATCATGGGACTGCGGTTTAGCAAAGCCATATCCAAGAACTGTGAAGTACAGCAAGTTACCAGTTTAACTGGGCAGTCACCTGGAAAAAGCTGAATTTTATCTTTTACAGCTCTACGGATAGGAGGCTTTATACTAGCTGTTTTATTGAGCAAGAGCAACAGACCCTACTTGGAGCTACAAGACAATAGTAGTGCACTACACCAACTAGTTTGACAGCCATTTACCAGTGCTTTATTTGAATTTTGCTAGGATATTTCATAGCAGCTTCTAGCAGATGCTTTCATCACATGTGCGTGCTTCTACGTACACCAGTCATTTCTTCCCAAGTTACATCCCCTCTCCTAAACAGATTCAAACTTGAACTAGATTGCAATCCATGCAGACAGTCATGTTAGGAGCCCCTCTCTAGTCTGGCCATGCCTCCCCAAGACTAGGAGAATTTGTTAAGCCTTCCAGGTTGCCTCCCATTCTCCCAAAGATTTAAAGCCTTAAACAAAAAAAACAACCCACAAAAACAAAAAAAAAGTGTAGCCACAAACTGAACGCTGTTCCCCTCTCTGAGGCTGGTCTCTCAAGGGAAACGAGTCCTGGGAATAGAGGGGGCAGCCAGACCCAGGGAAGCAGCTGCACCCTCCTTTCAAGGAGTGGCTGGGAGTGAGCATGGCAGGACAGGCTGCATCTGCATCCCTGTCGGCAGCTAGTGGGCGGGCGGGTAAGACAAGCCCACTGCGCTGCCAGCTGCGAGTCATGTTTTACCTGCAGCTCACACCATGCGACTTCCACCGTGGTCTCGGTGTCCAGCCCTTTGTAGACTGTTTTGAACGAGCCCCTTCCAATCTCAATGTCGAACTTGAGGAAGCGGCCGTCGGGGGAGATGCCCACGGCTTTGGTCTCCAGCTCCTCGATGTCCTCCTGCTGCCGGGTGCGGTCCTCCTGCGCCTCGCGGCTGGCAGCGGCGGCGGCGGCGGCGGCACTGCCCGCGCTG
>NW_017728931.1:35692807-35700303 GCF_001723895.1 Crocodylus porosus
GCGGCCTCCCGCGAGGAAGTGGCAGTGCGGCGCGGCCCGGCCCGGCCCCTCACGGGCGCGCCAATGGGCGGGGTGGGGGAGGGGCCCGGGAGCTACGGCTGGTGCCGGCCCTCGGCGCTAAATGGCGACGGGTGCCCGAAACCGACACACACTTATCGCGCGACCCGCCCCTCGCCGCTGTGCGCCTGCGCTGCTGCCGCGGGGCTCGCCGGGAGATCGAGTTTTCTCGGCTGGGCTCCGCCGCGGCCCGAGCCCAGTGCCGGCCTACGGCTCCCGTGGTGCACCGCGCCGGTGCAAGGCAGCGCGGGAGTCGCAGTTCGGCGGCGCCTTCGTGCTGGGCCCAGGCTCTCGCACAATGCGGGGGGGAGGGGGCAGGCCGGGCAACAGCCCTCGGGGCCCAGTTCGCACAGCGCACCGTTGTGGCAAGTCCCACCTCCGCTTTTTGCTGTAAACCTACTTGAAGAAGTCCCTGATTCGGGTTGGGCATGAGCAAATCCAAGAGGATAAAGAAGCTGGAAGAGGTTCTTTCCAAAAAGAGAATCTAAGGGCAGGAAATGATGGATAGTCTTGGGTTTCTTTATGAATGTCAAGAAAAAAATAGGTAGTGCAAGGTTCCCTGGGTAAATCTGATATCTTTTATTAAACCAGCTCAAATAGTTTGAGTTGGTCTAATAAAAGATACCAGATTTACCCAAAGAACCTGGTCTGCCTATGTCCTTAGACCAACACAGGTACAACCTACACCCCGTAAGAAAAAAATAGGTAGTTCAAGAGCAAGGCTGTTATCGGACGGCCTAGACAGCAGAAGCAAGGGTATCTCGGGGCACTATGTTTTACTGGGCCCGCTTCGTGCTTAGGATAAATCCCAGGAGCTTTTGCACACAGGACGCTGCCCGGCTCCTTGTGATCAGACCTGAGGAAGAAAGTCTTGCATTGGAAAACTTGTCTAACTTCATCCCAGTGACAGAGCGGGGCGTAAGACATCCTTACCCCCCTCTACCCCAAAAAGGGTTGTTTTTTTCATTTAATCCCAAATCTGCTTGTTCTATGTTTTCAGCTTGTGCAGCTGGCACAGCCATGGACAGATCTAGAATTTTGAAAAGAAAGGTGCAGTGATGAGGTGCATCATCACGTAGAAAGCAACACCTATTTTTCCACACTTAAAACAAAATCTAGAAGCTTTACCAATATCCTAGAGGCTGAGGGCTGCATTATTCAGTGTAGGATTGAAGCAAAAAACAAACATGTCACTGGAAGATGAGTTAAAAACCACCTGCATGTCTGAGACATAGGAGCTTCATTACCTGAAGCAGCTAACAGACAGTGGACTTGCAGAACAAAGGCTAGCTTGATTCATGGAATATCCAGACCATTAACATAGTGAAATGAAAGATAGATTATAATAAGCCATGGAGTCAGTTGACTCCCCTCTGTACTGCCTAACTAGAACTGCTGCTGCCAGTGCCAGGCAGTTGGCTTGAAACTTTGGGTGGAGCAGGAATCAAAGCAGGGTGCAAGTGCACCAGTGCATTCCCCTGGATCTACCCCTGAGCAGCACAGTCCTGGTGACCAGCCCTCAGTTTCTACCCCTGCCCTGGCACTGAGTAGTTCTATGGCAGTGCAGTCTTCAGGTGGGGCCTGAGCCTCTGAGAGTGGTGAAGGTGGCTGAAACCAACCTGGAAGAAAAGTGAAACTTATTGGTGATGTTTTGTTAATTTGCACAAACCCAGTCAGGCCCACAGTTAAGCATTACTAGCACAGGGTGCAACAGTTTATAAAATCAGTTTCATAAAGAGGAGTCCCATGTAACACAGGTAAATTTATCTAATCTGTGGGCTCAGTCCTGAAAAGCCCTTTGCTCTCTGGCCCCAGCCCAACAAAGCATTTAAGTAGGTGCTTTCAGTTCTGAGGTAAGTCAACCATTGGACATTTAGGATAAAGCCCTGAGGCCCTTAAAAGTGGTGTTTTGAGTGACCTCTTTCCATGAGAGATTTTTGGTTTACAAATTAAACATTCAGCTATCTGTTTTCACCCAGATCTCAGCCCCATTTTGCTTCCTTAAAATCATGGGTACAAATCACGATGGGTGCCGTGGTACACTCACAATATTTTTTGTCTCAGTTTTCCTTGCTTGGGCATGCGGACACAGTCAACTTCTGAGATACAGAAGTGATATAAACTGTAGGTGCAAATGACTGCTATGCAAATGTGTGCCCCACATTATTTTGCAGCTCCAAAAAGTCCAGCATTTGCAAATCTTGCCATTAAGATCATTATTCTTGCCCCGTTTGAGTCACAACCTGGCTTGTTCTATTGAAAACGAAGAGTATGCAATGGAACAGCAATAGAAGGTGGTGGGAACTCTCACACAAATCAGGGACTTCCAAGGCATCAGAACCAGTGATACAGAACATTCATTTGGTATATTTTTATCATCTTCCTCTTTTGTATTAATATCACGACTAAGCACTTTTGTTCTGACTCATAAGAGCTGCCTATCATAGTCAATGGGAGTACCCTCATGAATAAGAAGGGAAGGAAATGCCAGTGGAAATGAAGTAATACAGGCTTGAACATAGGGTAGCAACCACATCTCTCAAGGGACCTTGTTGCATACTCTACTTGCCAGCCTGTACTTGTGGTTCTTCACTGGTATTGTTAACATTGCTAGCTAGAGTAAAGTTAACATTGGAATGCCAGCCTGCCTGTACTGCAGTCATATCTTCATTTTGCTCTATAGGCATACCCTGTGTGTGTGGGTAGCAATCAGGCTACAGGCAAAACTTAAAGTTATACCTCAAGATAAGGATGCAGTGAAGGCAAATCCAAAATCTCCAGGTATAGTGTTCCTTCTTTTGCAATGGAATAAGTGCAGCTCCACTGGGCAAAAGGTGGGGAAGAATTTGGGAAGAGCAGACCATTTGCAACCCCTGAAGTGAACACCACTCTGTTGGAGTTCCCAAGTTATTGTTATACATGGGATCCTGTGGGAAAGACAGCCAGGGATATAGAAGACTTTATGCAGACAATGCCATAGCAAATAAGTTTGGACCCCAGGGCAAAGCTCACAGCGGCAGCCTGCCCTCACCCCACACACAAATCCAGGGGAAACACCCCCCACACCGCCATGCTTGCCTGGGACTGCACACAGTGATGGGAGCCACCCTCCTCCTGTCCCCATGTTCCCCCAAACGAGCCGCTTGTGCCTCTGTCCTGCGCCCCACCCCAGCTGGGCAGCTTTTGTTGGTTCCCCTGCACTTCGGCACCTGGGACAGTCACCAAACTCACTGTTCTCCCCCTGCCATTATGGCACGTATGCAGATTCTCCATTTTTTCCTCACTGCTGGGTCCAGTTGGGCTGCACACTGTCCCAGCTATTAAGCCCAATCAGCAGCTACAAAATGGCTCTGCTACAGCTCTGAGGCCTGGGAGGCATGTCTCCCTTTTTTTCCCTTGATACAGACCCCCAAACCACACCTCAATTATTCTGATCCGTGCTGAGAAGGAGACATGGAGTCATATTTGTCCCAGCCTTTTCCCAATAACTCCAGGCTCATGCAATTGAAGTAACTCCAAGATAAATCAAGCCCCTGGGTCTTAACATAAGGTTTAAGTGGTGTTTGTATGGCATGTATAGGCTCTCTGCACACAAGTGAATTTCACCTACAGTAATTAAATATTTTTTCCATCCTTAATTAAGCAAAGCTCTTTTACAAAGGATTTTAAGCCTTACACTGTCTAACCACAAGGAGGCCTAGGGCTGTCTCTCATCAGAAATGCTGACCATTACCCAAATTAGGTGCCACCCCCAAGGATCTGATCCTACAAACGCTTAAGCGCACGAGCAGTCCCTTTAAAGTCAAATGCAGTGATCTGAGAATGGTGATTTCCAGTGGAGCCCAAATTCTTAACTCTGCGCACTAGCACTTCTGCTCCTGAGAGGTATGAATAGCACTCTGTGCCAGATGTGTCTGGTGAGAAGCTTTAGGACAGGGGTGGGCAAAATGCAGCACGGGGGCCAGATGCAGCCCGCCAGGCCATTCTATCTGGCCCACGGGGCCCCTAAAAACTTAGAAAATTAATTTTAATCTTACCTAGGCCACCTGTCATGCAGCCCTCGATGGCTTGTCGAAACTCAGTAAGCGGCCCTCTGAAAATAATTGCCTGCCCCTGCTTTAGGATCTGACCTGGAGATAGGAATTCTGGATTTTGTCTTTTCTGTCTCTGGAAAGTCTATGCAGAATGATTTGCGCATTTCTGTGTTATGTGGGTGGTTTTATTATTATTATTTGTGAGTGTGTTTCTTTCATAATAGATGCCCTGCTACTGTGGGTATTTTTACATTTCAGGGTTTTTGCTTCCACTGTAGTTCAGTTTTCTGTTGTCTTAATCTGTCCAACTGTATTTAGGTTAAGTGGGAATTTGCTTTTCAATGTTGCTGCAAAATGTCATAAAGTATCACCATAAAATATTCACAGACCCTCATTTTAAACATTAACAGAAATTAAGTGCAGAATATGGGTAGATTTATTAAGGGTCTAAATATTTACCTTTCAAGGCTGATCTGCACTGGGGAATAGGAAGCTCTGCTTTAGCACCACAGGTTAGACCAATTACAGCTTTGAAAGACAGAAAATGCCTCTTAGAGTACTGAGTGACATACTTCATGTTACAAAACAGATGTGACCAGAGTTCGCCCTCCTGCAGCAGCAGTGTTAACAGGACCATGACCTTGCACTAGCCCTGGCACAAACACGCTTCCTCTAAGGCTGTATCTACTGCTGCCTATTGACCAGATGTTAAGAGGACAGCATATGGTAGCAGAGGTTTTTCATGTGACCCTTTCCCAGAGCATCCAATGACATTTTCCAGCCTGCAGCTTATTCTGGCTCCTCTGTCTGTGTGAGATCCTGGATAGAGGATATAGACTTAAATATTTATAGTAGTTTCTACTAGGTAGGGGTTGATCCTCCTTAATTCTCAGGTGTAGCCACATTCTACCTGGTACAGGCTTTGAGGGGAAGGAGAGGAGTCTCAACACTACCTTTTCTGAATTCTTCTGGAATCAGGTTATACAGCTCAAAGGGTGGACTTGAGTTGCTCCTGGCTGCCAGGGCCCCAAGGATTGCTCTCTCTCAATCAATATTTATCATGACTATGGCCCTGCAGACTCTCGGCATCAGGCATTATACAATTGTTGCCTGCACCAAACAGGGACTGGTGGCTAAATTCACCAAGTTTGCAAGACCTTTGTCTGGATGGGGCCAGCATGACAGAGCCATAGCACTACCGTGACTCTGGGCTACTATGTCCAATTGTAAAACTCTCAGTGACTTCAAGGTACAGGATCAAATCCTTAGTACAGAGCATATCCACATATCTTAGGAATGACTCATTCCCTCTCAGCAACACATCAATAGTAAAGGGACTCTATTAAATTAAAATATAATCAGAAAAAAAAATAGCTTCAGGTACTACAGCAGTCCCTGAGCTCCCTTGCCAGCTTTTGTAGCTTAACAATACGTTTTTCCTATTTTTCAAAAATGTTTTCTTCTTCTGTTGTTGTGTCAAATTCCCACACAAACAAGAGGAAGTTAGACTATACTAGGGAAACTAAATGGGATGAATAGACTCCCATTGGCTATAGTGGTCTTTGAGTAAGCCCAAAGAGCTGACACATGCAAATAATAAAAGCAGGAGATTTTTTTCCCCCTTTAATCTCTTTTGGTTATATTTCATCTTAATGTTTCTTGTAACATAGGACTTAAAATAATTCTAAATGAAGTGTGATTTTTTTAGAGTTGACCAAAACTCTTGAATCAGAAGCCTTTTCTCCTTTTCTTGTTCTGTTTTTGTATAGCACAGATTTCATTAGCTGTTGGCATTCATGTTTTGCCCACGTGACACAGCCCTAATGTGAAACAGTTATTATTTTTTCCCACTTATGCAATATCTAATGCAGTACAAATGGCAATGCCATAGCTGAGCTGCATGTGATTTTATTTCATGATTTAAAAGCTTTGCAAAGAAAAGTGCTTAGCACCTCCAGGTTTTACTGTTCATTGTGAGGTTTTGATCGCAGTTCCACAGTAAAGTCAGTAACTAGCCCAGTCTTCCCACCACAACTTCCTCAGAACAGCCCCTTTCTCCCTTAACATTTCTCATATCTAATTTTCTGCACTGTATTTCTTTTATTTATTTATTTCTTACAGTTTGAGGTTAGCTGGGAAGTACAAGCATTTTACTTTCTGGAAAGTTTGACTTTTTCAGAACATCATGTTTAATTGCTACCTACATTCTTCACTTTTCTTATATTTCTTTGTCCTGAATAAGGTATTAGTGCTTTTAAGAAGTTTTAGAAGGCTGATTGTTCCATTTATAAATATTAATTTGAATTTCTGAGAGGTTTCCTGTGTCTGTGGATGGCCTTAATTAAATCCTCAAGGGCCCTGACAAAGTTACTGAAGTCTGGTCTGTCCTCAAGATATTTTCATAGGGTGCATAGTTTGAAGAAGCAGAAATATCCTTCAGAAGGATGACAGCCACAAACCTTATAAGCTTCTCTGGTCCAGATGATCTGCCAAAGAGCAAGAGTATGGCAGGGCTTAAAACTAAAGCCCTCCTCTCAAATAACCTCTTTTGGCCTTCGGGTCTATACATTCTGTAGCAACATAGGGAAAAGATGGCCTGGGGTAGGTGGGCCAAGGAACACGTCTCAGCAGTGTGCTCCAACAGGTGGCACAGGGCTGGTGCAGACAAGCTCTGAATTCCAGACAGAGACAAGACTAGGACTAATTTGGAACTGAAAAGCTTCAGAGGAGTGGGATTGCAGTCAGAATGTTTCTCTTGGTTAAAGAAATGTGTGGGCTTTTTTGAGAATACATGAACTACCACTTTCTATCCTGTTCTACACTTCTTTAGCATGTGCTTGCTGATCAAGTTGAAGCTTAAGGTTTTGTCATCTCTCTCTTCATTTCACCTACACAAAAAGAAGCTTAATTTTGTCTTCTCTTTTTCCCCTCTCAAACTTGTCTCTTGTAACAAGGGAGAACGGATCAAAGTTCTTTGCAAGCATATCCCAGGCATGGGGAAGCACACTGCTTTCAGAGACCTGGTTCAATAGGGCACCAGAGGCTAATCAAAGTTTTTTAATGGCAAAGATATAATTTTAATTTATATTAGTGACCATTTTTAGTCTGGAGTTCTTGCTGATCCTATTTCTGTCTACTTGAGATTTAAATGTAATTAAAAATATTTATTATGTATATATATCATCATGTATAAGAAAGCATGGTCCTTCCAAGAAAACAAAGGTCAAACCATAGGAAAACAGGATAGTTAAAAAAAATTACAACAGTGTAAATCTTATCTGAGTGCAGTTGAATTATGTTGTAACTTTCTACTTCAGAGCTACTGAACAATAATGGTAGATACTAGGGCCAAATACATTGCCACTCCCACATTGTGCAGTAATTGAAGATTGTTCCAGGTATTAT
>NW_017728931.1:35700403-35730909 GCF_001723895.1 Crocodylus porosus
TGTGTGTGTGTGTGTGTGTGTGTGTGTGTGTGTGTGTGTGTGTGTGTGTGTGTGTGTGTGTGTGTGTGTCCTAGATAGCATTTGTTACAAGGTCACATGCTTGCTGGAATCAGCATTTTACTCTGCATTTTTCTGTGCCTACAGTGAATGTCTGGGGTGTCGTCTTTGTCTTCTTTTTTCTTTTTTGCCTCATGCTTGAGTGAGCTTTGCACTTCACAGTTGTATCATATTCATGATACAACTAAGGCAAGCACAAAGGCAGGGGCATTGGTTTAAAGTAGACATGGGATGAAAAATAAGGAGGGATGAGAGAGGCATGATAAAGAAAAGAATTTCATAAAGAGATGATGTTGTACTTGTATTGTGCTGCTGTGAGTTTTCAACTTGTCTTATTTGCCATTTTCCAACTGCAGCTACTGGAAATCAACGGCTTCTGATCGAGGACCCAGTCCTGCTCCTTTCTTTATCCATTTGAGAAAGATACCATTGACTTCAGTCAAAACAGGAGAAGGCCTAGAGAACAGTAAAAACAACAACCCAAGGTTTTTTAGCAGTACAGTATATGGCCAAAGGAAAGCCTAAGTCTGTTTCTGTTATCTATCCCAGCTATGCAACTGGAAGGTGCTCTCAATTCCCACTGAAGGCTGTGGGAGTAAAAAAGACTCAGGCCCTCATGCTTGCACTTGACACTTTATAGGATCATGCCTTTAATAACACAAGGGCACAATAGAAAGAGCAATATGTAACCATGTGACTGAAGACAGCATTATAAATGTTCTGTGAACTTCTTGGATCATTCTTTCTCTCTTTGTAAAATCCTTAACACAACTGTTCAGTTCACATATTTTGCAGAACTTTGTACAGTCATTTTCATCCTCTCCCCTGCAGAGGGGGGGAATCAGTTTCCCCGTTGTCTGTGTGATTCTTTCAGACAGTGTAACTGAGTGGGTGTCTGAGCAGGGAGAAAAAAGAGGCTGGACCATAATGTACCTCCGTATTCTCCAGCTGATGGATGGTCTACAGTGGCAACTCTTGCCGCAAAGCAAACCCTTATTGTAAATATAATACACCAGTACTAAAAAGGACTTAAACCGGTGCAGCTTGTCTAGAATTGTTTAAACAAGGGTGATCCCACTGTGCACAGGAGATTGGACTACATGACCTCCTGAGGTCTCTTCCAGACATAATTTCCATGATTCTGACAGTTTATAGGGTAAGCTGTTCTACTGCCAGCTGTTTGCAGTAGGATGTTTTGGCTCTGGTGCATTTATATCGTGTAACTATACTGGTGCAAACAATCCTCTGCACAGTGGTTTTAGGGCCCACTTTCACTTGGCATAGATTAGAGCAGCTCTCAGACGGCTCTCATTTGCATCCATGGCGGTGCAAAAAATCAAGTAACTGCAGTTGACTCACTGACAGTGCTCTCCTTTCTTCTGCAAAGTAAGTAAAATTCCACAGGGAATTATGTCGACCAGAGTTCTTGTGAGACCTGAATGCCATAAAAATCCACATGGGAAAGAAGAACCCTGGAGGAGAAATCTAGGCAGGTTTGCATATTAACGCTAAACCTTTGGCACACTTCCCAATCTTCACTGGGCTCTTGGGATAGCACCTGAATTATGTCAGCCTTGACAGGGCTTCAACATTTTTGGCAACCCTCTGACAGAATTTTAGGACCGTAGCAAATTGCTAGTGAATAACTCCATAACTAAATTCTGTCCTCTCCAAGCAACTGCTGTGCATGAAGTCTCACCAAGGATTCTTGAATAAAACAAATGTGAAGTTTCTAGGCTGAACCATTTCTTACATATGATGTGACAAAAAAAATCTTTAGAAATATTTTCAATAACATGTATTTTTTTTTTCTAAAGTTCTTATCTCAGGAACAAGTCGTCCAATTCATCTCAACATTTCCATAAAAACAATCCTCTGGCCAAAGACCACACATGGAAAATTTAATGACCACATATTAATACATCAGCCTCATCACAATCAGTTTATATGACCTGGCTTTCCCCTCACAACTGTGTAAATCAGAAGTATTTCTACTGAAGACAGTCATTAACTCTGAAGCAAAATAAATGCAAAGGAATATGCTGTAACAATTTTAACAAATATGCTAATGCTCTTTCTACACTGCATTTTTAAATCTTTAAACACCCCCAAAAAATTATCCCTGGAGCAAATGAGGGAAAAAACTGTATGCGTGGTGTTATATGTCAGGCAAGGACAAGAATAATGCCAAGGAGAAGGAGAAGGATATGATTGTTATGCTCCCACAACTGCAGCACTTTGTAAAAAACATTTGTATGATACTATTTCAGGGCAAATAAATGTTGAAACAGTGCAAGGTCAATACAAGATCTTTCTTGTATTCCCTAGTTATTGACATAACTCGGTGTGAAGTATATAGTGTCCATATTACATTCCTTGATGTAGAGATCTCTTGTCACATTCATTGAAAACAGCTGAACCCTGATAGTTGTCATGCTTTTTAGCTGGCAGGTGGGATGAATCTGAGCTCTGCTGGCTGTCACTCTCTTGAGACAGTGGGGAGAGTGATAGCTAACACTTGTATTTGTCTTTTCAGCCTTATTGTATTTATACTGGTGGATCCAGGCTAGGCAGCCTTCTCTTCTGGTGTGGGAAAGGCAGTCCAAGACACATTTTAGGGGGTTATGCTGATTCACTCCTGAAATTTCTTTTTAGTCTTATAGACCTACGCTTTAACTTTTTGCTTTATTTCATATTCTTTCTTGCCCTTTTCCCACTTCATCTCCTCCATCTTAACTGCTTTCTCTTTGAATGGGGAAAGCTATTTCCAACTCCAACTCCACACCATTAACAATTTCTCCTGTTCTGTCCATTCTATCCTTCATCTGTTTCTTTTCTGTTCTGTTAGGATCCTTATTTTCAAAAGTGTAATCTTCTCATTTACCAGCTCCAATGTTAAGCACTGAATTTGGTCTGTAAACCTTGTAACCTCTTTCCAATCCATCTGTTCCTTCATTTCCAGCCTCCTCTCCTCTTGATTTTGCTTATTTGATTTCCCCTCAGGCCATTAACAACTCCACTGTCAGGAATTTTCTTTTTTCTTATTACTTCTCTTCCCTCACCCTCTTTCTCTTCTTTCTTCTCCTTTATATTGTAAATGATGTTCTGTAAAATATGTAAGCTTTCCAGAAGCACTTCTCTGGCAATTACCTCTGCTCTCTCTTCAATTATTTCTTCCCATAAACTATTAACTGCTGCTCAGGACAACTGGGCAAACACTATGCCAATGATTCTCTGCCTTTTTAGACTCAAGGCACCCCTTATTAGACTTAAGACAGGCCTCAGAAAATGCCAGCTCTTAGCTTTCACCATTTTGTGATGGGGGGGGGGGAATAATTCCTCTGCTGCAAAGAACTCAGAAAGATTACAACAGGTTCCAGAAAGTTTTTGACATTTGATTCCTATTTGAAAATTCTAGGTTTATCTTGTGAATTATATTTAGGTGTTTGCACACCTAACAGCCTAAGATGACTGGTATGCTTTAATGCAACAATAGCTATAAAACACTCTGCTTGAGGAGGACAAAAACAGTCCAACCGCCTAGAGTGGCACAAGTCACTATTGCAGGGTGATTTTTCCTAGCATGACTCCACTTTCTTTGAAGTATCTTGTACCACGGATGGTGCTTTGACTCCTCATGCCTGAAGTTCCCAGTCATAAGAAGCTGGCTCTCTGCACTCCCTCTTTTCTTGAGTAGCCTTACAAGTATGGCTGGAGCATGGTATACAAGAGTGCATTATCACTATCAGGAACCATTCTGCAGATACTTTCTTCCAGGAATAGTGCTTACTACTGCAAGTGTTTGCAGGATCAGGCTTTGAGTGATTACATGATTCCAAGTGCTGAGACTAAAACAAACAGCAGTGTATGCCATGAAAGTGTAAGCACTTTTAAACTCTTGTACTATATTAAAAATCCTGAACCAAACATTAGTTGCGAAGACTGATTACCATGTTACAATGCAAGATCATAGTGATGGCTGTAGTTTTGAGGTGAAATTTTTAAATCTTCAGCAAACACAAACACACATACATTAAGGCCTCTAATTTATTAGTGCTAAATTACATTTAAATGTGTTGTTGGGAATATATTTACAACATAAATCTCTGCAGCAGTACTGAATAGCCTCCAGAAAAGAATGCTACTGGCAGTGCTCCAAGAAATAATCTTGCAGTACCAGCTAGATTTGGTATAAACTGAGGCAGAAGTACCATAACAGACTGATGTTGTGTAAATTCTGCACTTAACTTTTGCAGAAGATTTCTTGCCAGCACTGAAAATTTCTCAGCCAAATTTTGGCTTTTCTCACAAAAATTAAAAATGAAACCCTGGTCAGATACATTCTCCCTCCCCTTTGTTCTTACCAACATGCAACACAAAAAATACTACATCATTCATGATTAGTTTTAACTTCAAATCATCACATAAGAAACAAATTAACAACTTCTTAAATTCTTGTTTGTGGGATCATAAAGTACGCCATATGAAAAGTACATGCAATCTATTTAAAGTTAGCTATTATTATTACCAAATACAAACACTTGTAAAATTGCTCTATTCATGCAAGACTGGATCTGAATGGAGTATATATGGTATCACTCCCCAAAGAACCTCTTTGTATCACACAAATTGTCCATGATTCCCTAATTTTCTTCCCTCTATTACCAGTTAGCTTTTAGTAACTATTTTCTCTTTTCTTCCCTTACACATGGCAAAAGAAGGACCTGCAAAAGTATCATGTGTATCAACAGTATCTTTGTTTCCTTTTGCAGTTTCTATTTTCTTTCTTGCTTCCGTGAAAGGAGTTACTTATTGTGATGCAGGGAAGTAGTGTTAGGAGTACTGGGATGAATTTCGGAAAGGAAAATGTGGGCTGAATGACAGAAAGAGCTTTCTTGCAGATGTATCTGGCTGTGGATTGTTTCCCAAAAGGAGGGAGTAGATGTCCCAATACTTGACATGCTTTGGATGACACACCAAAAAGGCCACTTAAAATCTACTAAGTTAAAACAATCCAAATAAAAGACCTATATAACTGAAGTCCATTAAAAGTTCATATCCATACTTTTTACACTAAATGGTATAAACTGTCCCATGTGGCCCAGGTACTAACAGTAATAGCAAGCCCATCACTACAGCTGAATGGCATTAGGATATAGCCAGACCAGGTTCTTTGAGTGAATCTGATATCTTTTATTAGACCAACTTAAATAGTTGGATTTTTTTTTTTTTAGCAAGCTTTCGGGTTTAAAAACCCTTCGTCAGGCTGAGGAAGTCTCTGCAGTTGGTGTGTGCTCTTGGATGGAATGAATAGTGAAGAAGCCAGAGGATGGGTTGGTATGCATGCAAGACAGGCAGTCAGTGAAGATGTAAGCTGAGGAGTCAGTGGATGAGAGACAGGCTGGGTGGGTGGGGAGAAGGGGATTGAATGTAGCAGTTAAATAGTGGAAAGGTACCTGGGGAGTCAGAAGTCAAGCAGGTTATAATGCATCATAAATCCAATGTCTATGATTTTTTGTATCCAGGAGGTTGATGAAGTGAAGTGCATAGGCTCATCTCTGAGAAGTGTTTTGTAAGTTTCCTTTGAGGATTAGAATGGAGAGATTGGATCTGTCAGTTCTAATCCTCAAAGGAAACTTACAAAACACTTCTCAGAGAGGAGGCTATGAACTTCACTTCATCAACCTCCTGGATACAAAATATCATGGATTAAATATAGACATTGGATCTTTTTTGTGACTACTGCGCAATAGCGTTGCATCACTGTTGCCACATGATGCTACTGCACAGTAGTATCTGGATACTGTGCAGTCAGCATCTCATGCAGATACGGCCAGCAGGTAGCTTTGTTCTAAATCTGAGAGACTGGGACTGGACAGAATCCAAATGAAATCCTAATGTTTTTCTTTAGAATCTATTACAACTTGATGACTTCAGTACTCTGCTGAACTAACTATAGAGGAAGAAAGTGTTAGTAGCCATGCAGAGGTCTCCACACGCCACAAATGGCCACATCCCATGAATTGCCATGCAGGGCACCTTAAGGTCTTTGGAAAGAAGAAAGACATGCCAAAATATAAAATATTCCTAGAGTGGGAGATAAGGAAGGCATCTGAGTAGCATTTGAATAAGAGAAGAACAAAAAATGGTTGTCAGGATATGGAGAATTGGTAAAAGCAGGAGGAGGATTACATACTAAGATTGCAGATGAACACAGGAAGCAAAACCTTTAGAACTGCTTTTATTTGTACTGTTATTTTTTTCCTACTTATACACTGTCTTTTATTAGTATCATGACTAAACACCACAATGTTAATAATATGTAAGACACTACAAAAATGAGAGATCCCTATCAGGCAAATGGCGATGAATTTGCCTCAGTTTGTTAGTCAGACCATTGAGAAAGGAACGCTGAGAGCACAGCTGAACCTAGTAACCTAGCATTTCCTCCACCAGTGTTGGTTAAGTACCTTCCTGTCTAACAACTTTGCTTTTATTCTCTTTTACACCTTCCAGACTGCCTTATTCATATGCAATGAACCCTTCACTACTTGCTCAAACAGATCACATGTAATTCTGATTGCTGGGACACAGAACATCTCCACAAGTGTCACCTACACCCACATCTGAGCCCCAGTTTATGTGCTGGATTGGATTCTTGTTTGTTGAACGTTTGTTATAAAATCGGTGATGCCATTGTTCTACCAGGGAAAACAGCTTTTTATTTTAAATGCTTTGATGAGCATCAACAAGAGACATCTTTTCAAAGAATTGATGATTACACTGTCAGAAAATTGTTCCCATGCCCTCACCCACATCCCGTGATGATGAAACCAGCATGCACTATACTGTATGTAATTGGAAAGAAGATGACTAACATGAGCTAATTTACTGCTCAATCTGTTGCCCACAGCAGCTACTGGGCTGATTCACACCTGCTGGCGCAGAGGGGCGGGATTTTCAGAAAGGGTAAATTAACCCCAGATATTCTCTTGGGAGACAGCAACCAGGAGAGGACCCTGCCATAGAGGCTGCTAATGGGATATTCTGCATAAGTATATCCACTAGGGGGCCTGGTCATGACTTTCCCTGGCCAGCCCTGTGCTAGGTTGTCCCTGAACTAGAACCTGCAGACTTTCTGCTGCTGCAACCCTTTGGAGCACAGGGTCCCAAGATGGAACCGAGCCCATTGGTACTGGATGTTAATTCATATTTTCCTTACCATTTGTTGCTTCAGCAACAAAGTATTGGCAGAGGACTTCCTGTATCATATTTGAGCTGTTGACACTTGCAGCACTGCTGGACTCTGACATCCTAAGAGTTTCTGGCTGGTGATATTTACTAGCCCTTCCTGCCTCCTTACTCCCTTCCCTATTGAAAACCTCTATCTTGTTTTCCTAATACTGAGCCAAATAAAATATACCAAAATAACATTAGGGACAGGGAAGACTTCCTGTCTCAGCTTTTGCTCTCAGAGTTGCATTCAGGCAGCACTTGACTGCTATCCAAAGCAATTCTGGGATAATCCAGGCAAGGGCTCATTAACAAGAATGTGTACATTGTAATCCAAGTGGGTTACCAAGGATTCCCATATAAGCAGAGACCCCAGTTTTTCTCTTGTTTAGGGTGGTCAAAATGTCCCTTACCATCCTTTCGTATAAGACAGAGCCCTTAGAAATCCAAACATCTTGCATGTTGGCAAGCCAGCTGCTATAAACTTCAAAGTGGTGAGCCACCCAGTCTTGCATCACAATGAAGGAGTAGCCTTTCTGGTTGACATACTGGGGCATTACTGTGACGGGCATTAAACAGGTAAATGAGCAATATTTGTATCATGGCTGGAGAATCCCAACTAATTTCTGGAAGCCTTTTACAGTTTCAGGGATATTTTTGTGAGCACTCACATAATTCTGCTGCACTTGTACAACTTCTTCAATGGTGGCCATGGCCATGCCAAGAATGTGTGCCAGCAGGCAGCAATTTATATCATTACCCATCTCTACAAACCTGTTTGCATCCAGGTCAGGTCTAGTTGTGACAGAGGCCCTGTCAGGATATTACAGGATATGGACAAAGGCCCCTGCATCCCGATGACATCCACTTGCCTTGCTTGCACCAGGGCGGGTGTCTGTCAGCAAAATTGGGTCAGAATTCTTCTCCATTATCTCACCTACCATGATTTTGATGATTGAACTAAATTTGGGAGGATGGTGGTTTTCCTGACCCAAAACTGACTGCTGTTTATGCAGATGGAAGGTGCGGCCAGATAAAAAAAGGATAAGAAAAATAAAGAAAACTCAAAATCCTGGGAGCATCTTCGCTCTCTCTCTGCCCACAGGTCAGGACCTCTGGGCCTCCTCTCCTTCCCCATTTATCTTCTGGGTACCCTTGATCCCGGCTCCAGTGATGGAGCATTTTTTTTTCTGCTCCCCACTAATTGCTATCAGCCAGCTTAATTGAACACCTGCCGCAGTCAATTAGTGCAGAGCTGGGGTTTCCTCTCCTTTTTTTTTTTATCTCCTCTGAACTCCTCTGAGCTCTGTAGACCAAATAGGTCTGCTGCCCCATTCCCAGGGACCTCAGTCCTGGCCGGCAGATGGGTATTTCCCCTCAGTGTCAGCCCACCTCCCAGCATTACATCATCCTAGTCTCAAGAATATTAGGACTTGGTCCACAGCAGACTTGGTCTACTTTGTTATAGTTCAAAGCCAGGGAATGCATTAGATGGGCCTTGTCATCAGGTGTCTCCAGTTATTATTTATCTGAAGGCACCTCTTATGTATTGTGCTCATGCACAGTTAGATAACTGGTGCCCTGTCCCTTTGAGAGAAGCGCAGGAAGTGACTGTAAGACTCTAAGGTCACTCTCGCTATGTGGGCTGAGTTGAGCTGGCAAGAGCAGAGTGTGTCTGAACAGCCTTTTAATAAGACCTTGTTTAGCTTAACCTACCCTATATGGATTTTGATTGCTATAATCAGTCTAAGCCAATATGTCCTTTGCCAGTGACCAAGGTGATTTTCTATGATTTTAACAGCAAGATTTTTAATCTCCTTCTGATTTCCATTGTTACCTCTTTTGACTTATTAAAACCACATGGTTCCTCTGTGCCATCATTTCTGGGTGTTAATGCACTTCTGTGGTGTTTTCCATTCTAGTGTTTGTGATAGCAAACATGGTGTTACTGACTACTTATTCTAGGATTCAGAGTTTTTAAGGCCAGAAGGAGGAAAGGCCATTATGATAATCCAACTTGATTTCCTACCAAAAAAAGACAATATAATTTCACCCACTGCTTCTTGTGTGAAACACCATAACTTCTAGTGGGCTTCATCATATGTTTGAAAAAGGCATTCAGTACTTATACCAAATGTCCAGCTATTTTGGAAACTATTCAATAGTCTTTGTTCAAAAGAATACGGTAAGGCAGTGCTATAAACTAAATGTTCCAGAGATCCTCCAGCAATGTGGATCACTGTGATCTTCAAGTTCTGATTCTGCATCTTTTTTCTTGCAGCCATATTGATTGTAGACATTTCAGTGAAAGTCATTCATAGTACACTGTGTTATTCAAAATGCAAACAAAAATATTAGGGCACACAAGGACTGGGATGGAAAATAACACTGAAAATACTATAGTGCTACAATATAAATCAGGGTGCATCCTCCCCTGGAACACTTTACTCAGTTCCAGTTTCCCCATTAAAAAAAAATGGTAAAGCAGAAACAGAGGAACTGAGAGATGGAGCATAGACAACTAAGACAGAGGAAAACTATCAAGTGGACAAAGGATAAGGAACAATGACTCAGGACTGAAACTTGTTCTTCAGCCAGTAGAACGGTGCCTCCTGATTCCCACAAAGAGGCTTCTTTTGAAGAAAAAATGGTTGATAGTGATACCAGGTAGGTGGTATCACTTCAGTCTGCAGGGAAGTGCTGGTTGTCTCTGTCTGTTTTAGCTAGCAGTGTGCTTTTTTCCAACCTTCCTCATTAGTCTTTTCCTTTTGGGACCTGCTTTTTTTTTTTTTTTTTAGCTCAAATGCAAGGAGGGTCTTCTCCCAGTTTTCTCTTCACACATGGGATAGTGACATCTGACAGATAATACTTCTCATAGTTTCAATGAGTTTTAGGGATGCTGCTAAGGTTTTGACAACTCTTACAGCTTCTTGAAAGCTTTACTTTGATATCTATTCCATTTCCTTTTCTGTTGTCCCCTATCCATATTATCTGCTCCAACTGAATAATCAGATGATTAGTCCAGCTTGAGATGCATGGAGCCAAAACCTCAGCTGATGTAAAATGACTTCAGTGGAGTTATGCTAATTTCTACCAGCTGAGGCTCTGACTATCCTAAATTTCCATCCATTCTGCCCCATTCTTCTCTTCTCCTTCTTCATTTACTGTCTTGCTTTTTTTATTTGAGGAAATTTACATACAACCTCCAAAGGAGTTTGCAGCTCATAAGGAACTGTGAGATATTAACATGTTGCAGCAACTATAATTCTCCCTAATGTATCAACAGCCCCTCAGAAGGAACAGTGTTTGTCAGATTTCCAAGCAATGACCTCACGGCACCAGCTGGATTTCACATTTGATAACATTGTGCCTCTACCTTTTTTCAGAGTTACTGATGTGCTGATCCTATGGATCCTACTTCTGGGTCTTTCAGGTACTATGATGGCTCTACATCGACAGCAGTTAAGGAAAAACTGCAGACTACAATTCCACTACAACAGCAAATCACAAACTCTGCTCTATGGAACAATAAAGTGCTTCAGATAACAAGCACATGAGTATTCATGTGACCAGGAGACTACCAAGAAATAAATATTACTTCTACAAAAAATCAAATATCAATAAGAGATTCACCACTTTCATCACTATCCAATCACCTTCCATCCCAGAAGGCAATTCAGACCACTTTTATACTATAAAAATAGTGAGATGAATGTCTATGATATCTTTGATCTGAGTCCTGGTCTCAGAAGGGTCTTTTTTATGATCTTTATAGATATGTCAGGCTAATCTGTTCACAGTACATTGAACAGTAGGACCCCCTGCCTCTTACTTTTTCTTGGTGATTTCCTTTCAGCCATTTCTTGTTCACTGGTTGGGTTGTTTTCCATTTTGGCTTATTTTTGGCTTACATTTCCTTTTCAAGGGCATCCTTTATTGTTTAGTTGAGTGACACCATGCAAGGTTCTTTTCTGCCACTTCACAGTTGTCGCATCTTTCTTACTTTCCTTAATCTTTGCTAAACACCTGATAATTCAGTTCTTCGCCTCTGCTTAAGAACACTGATGATGCCATTCTTCCTGGTTCATCTGGTTTCAAGGAATTACTGTATTTACTCAAATATAAGATGACACTGATTATAAGACAACCTCCCAACAATTAGGTTCTATATATGGAAAATTGACGTAATTTTCCAGGTATAGAATCTAATTATTGGAGGTCTGTCTTGAATTTTTCCCTCTCCTACTGCTACAACAGAGAAAATAAATATGGGGGATCAGGTAGGCCCTTTTGCCTTCTGTCTTATCAACTTCTCCTCCTATCCCCACCCCCCCATCCTTAATGCCCTTAGCACTTGGAAGTGATGATCAAATCTGAAAAAAAAACCTGACATTGAAATAAACATAGCTGTAGTAATTTCCATATAGTACCCATAGACTTAGTTCATACAGAATTGATGCATTTTACCTTTTTTGAGATTGCTGCCAGATTTAGCACAGGTACTCCCTAAATGCACTTTTAAATAGCACTTCTCTACCTATTTGTATATAGTACAAACTATGCATGATCTTAGTCCAAAGCCAAAAGGCATATAATTCACTGGGCTGCACCTCAGCAGAGTCAACAGCATTTCAAGCCATGATGACTGCAGAGCTCAGCACTGCTCAGTGCGTGTGTACTCCAGACACCCTTCCCCACCAAGGCACACACAAAGGATCCATGTGGTAATTAGCCCCCCACTCATGACTGGAACCGGGTGTTCTTGTCACGAGTCCTGGAATCCTCCAAAAATTGATATACAGATGAGGTGCAAGGCAACCTGGTCCAGGTTCACCTCACTGGGGGGCAAGGTCATGCTACTCCTATGTGACAGGCTGAGAGAAGGAAGACAGAAGGATTCAGGGTGAACTGTTTGGGGCCCCATTTGGTCATGTTTACCAGATATTTAAGGCTGGTAAAAAAACAGGAATGATTGGGAATGAGAAAAAAAGGTGCAGCTCAGCTGTGGAAGTGAACAGAAAGTCAAAATATATTCAATTAGTAGCTCACCATGGCATGGAAAAAAGTCAGTGCTGAGGGGGACTGCACTCAATGTGTACTACCATATATCTTATTTAGAGGAGTTACACTAATTTATCCTAATGTGGGGGTTATGCTCAGTGTTGGCTGCATTTAATCAACTTCATAACTGGTTTCCATTATTGAACATATGTTGCTTTTAGGAGCAATTAAAAATAGACAATGTGCTTAATGAAATTTCCTTGTATGCAAATTTAAAACAAGGGGCCTTTTCCTGATGTTGACTGTGGGAACTGTCTGATATTTGAGTAGATATGGTAACTTTTATACTTCCAATTGGAAGTTCTCTTTTTGCTGTTCAAAGGATTTAATAATTTATATCCACTATAACTGCCTCAAGCTTATCCATTCTTTATTAGCAGTTACTCAAACAGCTGATTTCTCTCCTTTCTCCCCTCAGAACTTCCAAACAAAGGAAAACAGAGCCTACCAAAGAACTTCTCATTTTCAGTCACCCAACTGTACCTGCTTCTCTTATTTTAACAGCGGTCACTAACTCTGGAACTTCCCTGACTGCTGTTCATGAGCTAATCTATCCCCTTTTATCAAAAGACTAACATATGTCCTTTGAGTCAAATGCTGCTCTTAGCACCTGGATGTGCAACATGTTTATACCAGTGTAATCTGTTGTTATACTAGTATAAAAATGGAGTGGGCACATAACTTAAATAACCCTACACCAGTGTAGCTTGGATCCAGTATAGAGTTGTGTGACAGGCTTACAACCACCGCACTACCAATGGCATACCTTGCCTTTATGGCTATGTTATACTGAGGTCTACTGTCCTGCCACAACTTATTGTAGAGTGGGATTTTACCTCTGGAGGCGTTTAGTGGTCTCCCTGGGACCACAGGTGACTCTGCTGGCATGTCTTCTGCGGGGGGCTCCTTCTCCACTACACCCCACCCTTTTCCATCAGGTGCTACAGATCAGCCTTGATGGTGTTCCAGTGTGATGATGGGGCCCACTCCTCCTGTGCTGAGGCCTGGTAATGAGGGTGATGTCAAGAGGTCTGGCTGCAGCCCTGTAGGCTAGAAAATTACAACACAACAGTAATTCAACTAAAATAGTTCAGGTGATGTGGTCGCCAGGGCAACAGTGTCCGCCACACTAAGCGTTTTCCCTCAGCACATGGGGTTTGTTGATGTTGGGTGCACCCTTCCACCATGTAGACTCACATCCTGGATGCCCCTTTGATGGGCATATGTCTTAGACCAGATTCTGCCTGACCAACTGTTGTGACGTTGTGAGGTGTGTTCTTCCACACCCATGAGGCACTCGTGGCTCTGCCAATTCCCCGCTGGGAGGCTCTAGGTCTGCAGATGCTCCATCTGGATGTGTGGTGCTGCAGGGTCCTGTGCTGAGTCCTCCCCTTGGCAGGCTCTGGTAGTGGCCACTGGGCTGCCCCCCCTCCCCAGCTGACCTCTATACTCTTGTGGGGGTTGTTGCAGGTGCTGGAAAGCAGTGTCAGGTCTGGGCCACTTGGCCCATCAGCTGCAACACTCAGGCTGATGACTGGTTCAATTCCTGGGGTTGCTGTAGTGATCTGGGCTTTCCCTATCTTCCTGGGGTGCTCAGCCCTGGGGAAAGCACCCAGCTTGCTGCTGGATATATACTGCATGTCCAGGTCTTCCCTGGATGCTTCAGCAGTGAGACAGGCAGGTGCTGCCTCTCTGGGCATGCTGGCCCTGCACAGATGTGCCGTATCCCTTCTAGCCACAGCGAGAGCATTTGACTCTGCTGCTAGTACTCCCATGTCTCTCTCCCCTGGTTCAACTTCTCGGCTTCTTTTAAGCCTGGAGCCTTTTAAGCCAAGCACCGGACCAACTGGCAAGGCTTCCTCTGGCTGCTTGATGCCAGCCAGCTTGTCCTTAGACTTGACACTTGGATGCTGGTGCAGCAGTAAGTAGAACATGAGCTTGTCACAAGCAGCTTTAGGAAAAAACAAAAATAATACTACACCGGTATAACTTACATTAGGAGTTGTATGTCCACTTCTATCCTGGCGTGGCAGTTTGCACAATGTAAACAGGCTATTATCTGTTCCCCTATTAGCTGCTGGTGAGGCTTGGTAATAGCACATATTGTGGCAAATACCCTGGGACTAGGTTATGAAACTCAACCCATACTCTGGACTGGATCTGGATTGTGGAGTTCCTTTTGGGTTGGATTGCAGCAAAAGTTGGCAATGGCCACAGGCCTGATATTGGGGCCAGCAGTGGCAGTGGGACTGGTGCAGATAATGGTGGGGACAGCGACACCTGTGGCTATGGTGGGGTGACAGGACTGATGGGGGTGGGGAGGGGGTGGTGATAGTGAGGTCTGTCAAGGATTATGGTGGCTGTGGCAGGACCAGTGGCAATAGGGAAAGCAGAATGCAGAATAAATGGGGCTGTATTTGCACAACACTCACTCACATTCCTGCTGCCTATCATCATGTTGGCTAAAGATTCTGCAGTACGTCACTCTCCCCTGGATACGCCCCACCCCCAACTTACAGTAGCCCTCTGGTAGCCCAGATGGTCAGATGAAGCATCTCCCCAGGCTGGATCTGGTTCAGCCTGACATCAGTGCCCTAGGAAAACTAGTCCTCTGTCTTCTCTAGATACTGGTGTAACTTACATCATTGTACAAAACTGATTTAAATTACACAGATATTAACATGTTGTGTGTCCCAACCTTTATTTAAATCCATGCTACTTCTACTAAGGGCAGAGACTGCATAAGTATAACCAACAACAGAAATTCACCCTGTAATTTGGGCTGCATATTATTTCTGACAAATAATATTCAAAACGCATTTGTGAATCTCTTTTACTATATTGTCTAGTAATTCTTCAGACAACCTTTGAAATGCAGAGAATTTCACAAAGAGCTTGTGGTGCCATTTTAATCATAGCTGTTCTTTCATTTTAAGGGCCAAATTGCGTCTCATGTGTGCATATGAAATTCCTGATAAAATCAGTTAGCGATATTGTGCATATCTATGAGAAGAATTTGATCCTGAGAAAGTATTGTTTTTTTCTTTCTGTATTATAATCCTCCATAAATCTATTTAGCAAACTTGCTTTTACCAAATATACATTTTTTTGGGAATAAATACTACATTATAACCATCCAGCTGCAAATTCCTTTTATGTGTTAAGACCAATTAGCTTATTATACGTTCTCTTAAAACTGATACCATCCCATAACCTTGCAATTCCAAGTATGAAAGACTCCTATTGATTGTACTGGGCTTTGGATCAGGCTGTATAAACAGTTCTGTATTCCAGGATTCTTCCCTATGGGATTCTTCATTATCTGTTGTCAACTATTGTACTAATGGTTCCATGCAGAGCACACAAACAAATGAGGAGATTGGCTGGTGGGTTTCTATTGTTTTAAGCAGCCAGTTCTGTACTTATATCAATATTGTTATTGGTGTACTTAAAATAATATACAGAGTAGATGACTGGAAAAAGGGAGGGGGATGAGGGAGGTGTAGGAAATGCCTATGCTGCTGGAAAAGCAAAAAATACAGGATTAGCACTCTGATGATTTTTACACCAGTGAAACAGCATTTATTTACACCAACAGAGGTAAAAGGAGAATCAAACTTTTATACAAAGAAGACATTTAAAATAGATAAACAACATAGTTAAACACAATAAACGAGGCTTGAAACATTTTTTTAAAGTGTTCATGGTTGTGAGAAAGAAGTTTCAATCTTAGTGTGTTCTCCGCATTTCTGTGGTATCCCCTGACGTACAGTCCCTTACAGCTTACCACAGGGGAATCTTTCCAATGGGACTTTCAAAACTGAAGTCTTGTCTACTCTACATTTTTCTCATTTGATTAATATTGTTCCCTGTGTCAAAGGCCAACATTACTACTACCCCTCTGTGCTACTGCAGTCTGTGCACAAGTGACCCCTACCCTGCCAGAGGCTGCACTTCAATGGTTTTTATGTTTGTAAATGTAAAATGTAATTATGTGTTTAAAAAGTGCTATTTTTAAGTTCCTGTTTTCCTTTTCTAATATCTAGAGTTCTAAAATTTTCTACTATGTACACCATCAATCTATCATTTGGCATCAGGGATGGTTGAAGGCCCCAGGGTGTCTCAGTTACATTCATCTTTTAGTAGCATTGAGGTTATCACGATGGTCCAGGACAGTGGTGCCCAACCTTTTCACCTCACTGCCTGGATGAATGGTGCCAGTTTGGTCTGCAGGCTGGATACAGTCTGTGGTCCTGATCTGGTGAACAATGCTAACCTGGCCAGAGCCCATTCAGCTGTGTGGGGCCAGGGCCCAATGAAGCTAGGGCCTGATAAAGCTGCATGGTACACCTCAGTACACAGGCCCGAGAAGAGTATTGTGATACCCAAAAGCTTGTGTCTGTCTATCCCAACCATACAGTTGATGTGATAAAAGATATCCCTCACAAGAATTCTTGCCTCTCAGTTACACTTACATATCCATCCATACATAAACAACAACAATAAGCCAAGGTCATAATCCTGAGTGATGATGGGAGCATCTCCTTCCTTTTCCACTTCCAAGAAAACAAACCATTTTTACACTCCAGTTCTCTAGCTCCACAAAGTCCACTCCTATGAAAAAATGACTTGTCCCCTGCTGCACAGGTAGGGAGGTATCCATGGAAAGCAGGATCCTTCTGGCTACTAAGTGGTAGGATATTATGCCCTCCTTTTTCTTTTGGATAGGAAATCTCTCACTCTTTTCAATCCTCTCTACCTCTGGTTCCTTTGTGCTGAAAGGTAAAATGCTTCTCTCACCTCAGGACTGCAGTGGGGCAGAGAAACTGTCCCTTTTTGCAGCTTCCAGCTAAAAGTAACCACTGTCCCCTCCTTGTCTTGGTTGCTGGTGATCCACTTTTCCCCTCTCTCTCCATCCTATAAGCCAGCAATACTGAATAGCACATAGTTCCAGCAGCTTTTAATGGTGAGACAAAGCAGCTGGGTTTGAAGCTTCCAGGGTAGGGATGCACTGAAGGCTAACCTACATTTTCAGGTAATTAGGATAACATTTCAGTTTTACAGGAAGCCATTTTACTTGGGGCAGTGACAAAGAATTTTCCAACCCAGTTGTCAAAGAAAAGTGCAGGAGTGAGTCTGCAAAAGTAATTTTAATATTGACTTAGAAAAATAAAGCAAGACCAGGATAAAGTTTAATTACTTTAAATGCCTATATTTTTTTTTCTTTTTGCCCGTCTCAGATCTAGAAAATGGCTGGCCTGCCAAGCTAGCTGGATTGGACATTCAACATCTCTTACAGGTAGTTTCCACCCTTCTCCTATGCATTTGGCCAAGCAAAAACTGTGTTTCTTTCTTGCCTGTGCTGTTACAATACCCAGGGAGTGACTACTTCTGTGGAAGGATCACAGATGTCTAATGCAATCACTGTTTTACTTAGCATTTTTATAAGATGTAGTGTTTGTATAAAATATCTCCATTATCATATTTGTTGGTGTTCAAAGTTCAGGCATTTCAATCCAAAAATAACTTCATAATTTTTAGTGGGCAATTGAAAACAAAAACAGAACATTTTTCCTTTGGGAACTATTTTTTTCTAGCAGAGAGAGAGTGTTAAGAAAAATTCCCTGTTTGTTCCAAAACAAACTGAATTTTCTGAACTGTCTTTTATAGTTCTGTATCTAATCTAAGCTAAACTAATTTAAATCTCAAATATTTTAGATCAGTGGCCAGTAACCTATTGCCCACAGGCTGGATCCAGCCTGAAAAGGTCTGATTCAGTGTGGGAGATGCAGTGGGCACCGATTTGAAGGAGCTGCATTAATTGATGATTTAAAAGGGGCACATTAAAGGGGTTAGTTCAGGCTTCTTGTTCTGTGCCTTTGCTGCCAAATTTGCCATTCCACACTAGTATTTGGAATAGCTTTCAGTGGGACCTGGTAAGCAGAATGGGGCAGAGAGCAGGGGAAGGATCAAAGCAACAGGGGACTGGCAACCTGTGGCAACAGCTGGATCTGCTGCTCTAAAAGGTTGCTGACCCCTGTTTTAGAGCACCAACCATGCTAATGTTTAACAGAATTCATCTCTGTGAAACAATTTGTGGGGAGGTATCTTGGTCCAGGTCCTAGCGCAGAGGTGTATCACAAACAACACTGTCATGATCAGCACCTTTGCTACAGAGTATTCAAGGACTTAATAGGCCTGGAATATGGACATTCCCCAATATTAAGACATCTGATCAGAGCCAGTGTGGAGAAAGCTTTCATTCCTAGGTTTGCAGTATCAGTGATCTCTGGATAAAAAGAGAATGCATTGCTGTCAACCTAGCAGCTTTCAAAGAATGACACTCACTCAGTAGCAGTCATGGACTAAGGTGAGGGTGGCTAAATTTTCTAACCCTTCTAGCCACAGGTCTTGCTATGAACATGAGCCAGAACCAGTGATCTACTTACCGCTCCCTGGCTATTTATTCATTTGCTGTTAGATGACCCTTTAGAATAAATAATAAGTAAGAATGAAAAAAATAGAAACTAATAACTGAACAGACAGTGGGGAAAAATGTATTTATTTAATTGCTTCTCTTTTTTTCAGGAGTCACATATCAACTGCCCAGAGCCACACATGGCTTGTGAGCTGTAGTTTGGCTATTCCTTGGGCAACAAACTCAAAACTAGAATGTAAAATTAGAGTAGCTCCAAGAACCACTCTAAGGCATCCAGAGCACCTCATGTGTCAGCGTCCCTGTGCTTCAAAATGGCTCATTGAATAAGCTTTAGATAAAATGTCCCTGCCACCATGTTGAAGGATGGGGACACTGATATACAAGATGCAGGAGGCTGATAGAGTGCAGTAATTGCCTCTCTTCAGCAGACTTGATTAATCGAATCTACTCCAATGCGCTGGAATTACAGTGCATTGGAGCAGCCTCACTGCTTGTGAACCCTAAAGTGCTACCCTGTCCCGCCTTCTTCTTATCTAGCAAGGTAAATCCTTCAAGTTAGGGATGAGACATGATGACAGGGTAGTATAGGGGAAATATACCTGCCCAACTGATTTTAAAGATCCCTTTAATTTTATTTGGAATGAAAATAAAAAATTGAAAACTACAGAAATAACAGAAAATGTGGAGAAGTATGAATAAAGATCATTCTGAGGATACCTAGTTTTAGGCCAGTGACTCACCAGTCATGGATACTCAGCACTCCTAAAATTCCTGCTTTGCCCACCACTCAAAGGTTCTGCAAGTGCTCCTGCCAGTGACTGGCATTTATATGGTATCTTTCGTCCAAAGACCTCCAAGTACCTAATAAAATAAGCAACTGATTGCTAACTATATATACAACAATCATTTTACTCACCACTGAAATTTAACCTCCTCTGGGATGGGAGGCAGTATTTTAAGCAGGGGTTCGTACTATTATTTAACAGTTTTGGCCAGAAATTGGAAAGCATCATATTCCATGAAGCTAGAATGGAATTTTAGATGGACAGAATTTAATTACCCAACAAGAATTTAATTGGGATGATAGGATATATTACATCCCTGCTCTTACAAAAAGTGACATGGGATTTTTTTTAATTGCTACACTTAGGACCTTAGTTTTACCTCTGAACTGAAAGATGGCATCCTTTAACACATGGTTTCTCTTAAACTCCAAGCTGGGATTGGTTCAATATTGGCTCACAAGTAAGAGTGGCACCTACTGAGTTTTGTGTGTATAGCTTTCTGTGGCAGTAGCTTTTTCCTGAGGTCTTATAACACTCAAGTATATTATAAAAAAAGAGGGCTATTGCAGGTCCACTACAAACAGACAGGGCAGAGGCTTTCCTTTCTCTGTACCAGTTCCATTAGATTTCAGCATGGATTGACAAGTCCATAAATAGCCAGGTCAGTCATCTGCTGGCTGCAGGTCAAGGGAAGCGTATAGATGATTTGTAGTGCATCAGAAAAAGAGTAAGCTATTTTTTTCCAGTTCAACTCAGAATGCATGCATAGAGGAACAGCTCTGCTGATGTAACTCAGTGGCAAATATATGTTACAAGGTTCCTTGCTGCACCAGTGTGCAGAGGATATGAGTCAGCTTCAGCCCCTGGTGAGCTTTAAGCTGTAGCAGCTCATACTTTTATCTCAGGAGGTCCCTGATTCAACTTCTCACGCACTGGCCATGGCTGCGGTTGTCCTAGGTACTGACTCAGCAGCAGCTGAGCAGCTTTTTTCATCTGTTCACTCAGGTTCCATGAAAGATGGATACAGAGATACAGGGCATGTCTACATAAGACGCTACCGGTGCAGTAGCTTAATAATACTGCTCAGTAGCACATCACAGCATGGACAGTGCTAATACACTATTGCACGGTATTATTAGGCTACTGCACAGTAGCATCACTAAAAAGACACTACTGTGCAGTAACTCTAGTTACTGTGCACCTATTTAACACTTGATTATACAAGTACTAAAATGCTCAGTAACCATTGTGCATTAATGAATGTGTAGAGGCACCCACAGAGGACCAAATTCTTTTCCCATTTAGTAACGTTAATGGAGCATCACAGGTGCAGAGGAGAGCAGGATTTGGCCTACTTCAAAACTTTTGGCCTACTCCAAGTCTTCTGACCTCAGCCAGATCAAGACAAATTTGGAGGAACTGGAATCTAACGAGAAAAATGTGGCCCCATAGTACTTAGTTGGCTGCTGTTCCCTGCATGGTTCCTAGGGCTACAAGAAACAGTTCAAAACATTTCTTATCCCAGAAGACTAATTAAAGAAACACTGTGCTTTAACAACTACTTGCCCTTGTAGTCAGAAAGTTCATTTCTGATTTGAGATACACAGATGAATACTGCTGTTGATGCCCTCAGGTTGTTATTTTCCATTAATTCATGCCTTAGCTCTACAACCTTACTTTGAGAAAGGCTAGTCACTGGCTCTCACACTCCTCGTGTTGGGGTACCCCATCTAGAATTAACAAATATCTTGATGATGAGGTCATAGATTAGAGCACAAATTATTTTATATAGTTACAGACAACCTGGTCTTAATCATGCAAAGTGAGGGACATTTTAGTTCTGACCCTACAAAGAGATCATCTGGCTTGCATTGAAGCTAAAGGTGCTGCTTATGTACACAGGTTTAAGTGCTTTGCTGGATTGAGAACTGAGTGCTTAGCACTTTGCAGGGCTTAACTGATCCAACATCAGTCTAATCCTGCTGATGCCTCTCGGTATTCCTGGGATTCACAGATTCATACAAGTTAGGAGCTGGAAGGGACATCACAAGATCATCAGGTCCAGCTCCCCTGCTCTAAGGCAGGAAAGACTGCTAGGGTCAAGCTGTGCATCCAGTCTTGTTTTGAAGATCTCCGGGGAAGCTGACTATGCCACCTCTGGAGGGATTCTGTTCCAGACTCTGGACACAAACTGTAAAGAAGTTTTTCCTTATTGTCAGGTCACTTGCAGACCTGTAGGATGCAATTGGTTCTAATTGATGATCTACATGCCCATGTTTCTCCTGCCATGACTTGATGTTAATAGAGTTGGTTCATTACCTGCATGTGTAGTCCAATTAGTAGTCTCACCATCATCTCGCGGGGTCCCGCATTCCTGAAGGCTCCACCACCCCTACACCCTTGCCCATTCCACCAGGTTTTGACCATCCAGTTGGTCCTGCCACGTGTCCTCGGTTCCCAACAAAAGACCAAAAAGAAAACAAGAAAACAGAGAAGGTTCTCTAGGCCTGCATCACTGTTCCTGCTGTTTGCAGCCAAGATCTAAACCAAAATTGACCTTCGTGTGATCAGTCCCTCTTTGGTGGCTCTCTCTCTCTCTCTCTCAGAGCCTCTTGTGGAGGTCGCCACGATTTCTTTTAACACCTTGAGTCCATCTTATTGGCTTGTGCCACTTTTACATGTATTATGGTACCACGAACGTCTATAGTGCCCCTCTATTAGGGCTACTACAGTACCAGTCTCACTCCCGGGCTCTGCCAGCTCCCGGCAGGTAAACAAACAGTTCTGCACCCCGCAGGGCCAGTAAACTTGGCTCTAAGTCCCCGCTGGAGTTTTTACTCTCTGAAAGCGTCTCCTACCAACACTCCATATCACTTTCAGAGTTCCCTGAAGTGTGTGTTGGCTCGCTCCTCCTCCTCCTCCTTGTTCCAGTTCTGCGCTCCTCCCGCTTTCCTGTCCCAGGCTCTTCTTTATACCAGCGTTGGAGTTCTCTGCCCCTCCCCTCCTGAAGCACCTGGGCTCCTTGGGGCTGCAGACCTGGGGCCACCGAGCCTGTTTAGCCCAGGTGCTTTGGAGCCCGGTGGCTCCTTCTCTCTCTCACACTTATGTCTTCCTTGTCTGAAGCAATCTTTTATCTGTTTATGACCATTATTACCAGTCTTCCCCTGGGGTGCCTTGGTGAACAGATGTTCTCTTAACCCCTGGTGTTCACCCCTTATATATTTAAAGGCTGCCACAAAGTCAGATCAGGTTCCTGTTGTCTCAGGTCCCAAGACATGCAGTACCAGGGGCACTCCTCCCTTGGAATTGAGCAACAGGTATGCATCTCTCACACTACCAACAGAGACATCATCAGAAATGCCAGCTCTGGATGAGGGTGGCAGCTAGCTGCCACCCTTAAGAAGAGACACTGGGTGGTCATGGTGGGTGAATCCCTCCTGTGAGGGACAGAGGGAGTGATCTGCCACCCTGACCCTCTGGCCCATGAGGTCTGCTGCCTCCCAGAGACCTATATCTGGGACATGGCAGAGAGGATTCCTAAACTCATCTGGCCCTCCAACCACTACCCCACGTTCCTCATCCATGTGGGCATCAGTGACATGGCTCAGAGCAATCCTCATTGGTCATGAGTGACTACAGGGCTCTAGGGGCTGGTTTTAAGGGGTTGGGGATGTAGGTAGTATTCTACTCCATCCTCCTAGTCGCAGGCTGTGGACCTAGGGGAGATGGATGTATCAAAGAGGTGATCCAAAGGCAATTGGTGCTCCTGAGTCTGGGGGGACACCGGCGGCCAATCACTGGCCAGAAGCGCCAGTGGCAAAACTGGAAGTGCCACTGGTGCTTCTTGGGGGGCAGGCACTGCTTCTCTCAGTGCCCCCATGCCCTGGCCAGTGAGGGCCAATCTCAGGGGGGGCACATGCCCCCCTATGCATTGCCTACGCTCCAGCAATGGTGCTATCAAGAGGGTTTTGGCTTCCTTGACCACAGCATGCACTTCAGAGTCAGAGGCCTTTTGGGAAGAGATGGTAATCAACTCACACCAAAGGGGAAGGCTCTTTTCTCAGCCAGGATGGTGGACCTCCTGGACAGGGCTTTAAACTAAGATTGCCAGGGGGTGGGAGGACAATGAGTGCAGCAAGTCCAGGGGCCAACAAATAAACCTCCATTACAACAGGAGAAGACAGAAAAGACACTACAGCATGAGCTGAGGGAATGGAGCTCCCTCAATGTGATAGGAAACCGAGGACCTCCAGTGAAGGGCTCAAATGCCTGTGCACAAATGCCAGGAGCATGGGGAAAAAACAGGAGGAACTGACCCTCCTGCTTTCCAGAAGGGACTATAATATCATAGGGATAACAGAGACCTTGTGGGACTCTATCCATGGTTGGACCGTAGCTATAGAAGCCTATACCCCACAGAGGACAGCTTGCACAGGGGAAAAGGGTGGAGGTGTGGCTCTATATGTAAAGGAGCAGTATACATCTTTGGAAGTCGAAATTGTTATACAAAGGAAGGGTAACTTGAGACCCTCTGGGTCAAGATATTGGGGAGGAGGGGCATGCAAAAGGTACCTAACTGTAGGAATATACTACAGACCTCCAAATTAAGATGAGGAGCTAGATCTAGAATTCTCCAGAGAACTGGAAGAGGATGCAAGAGCATGGGATATGGTCATCATGGACAATATTAACTACCCAGACATCTCCGGGGAAGCACTCTAGGCCAGATCTGATCGCACACATAGATTCCTCACTTGTATCAATGAGCTTTACCTGTCTGAGGAAGTATACATGCCAACCAGAGGAAATGCACTCCTAGATTTAGTTTTTGCCAAGGGGGACGACCTGGTGAGTGATCTGATGATAGAGGGTAACCTGGGTGACAGTGACCATGATACTGTCACTTTCACGGTCCACTGTAGGGCTGGGAAATTTGTCAGTAAGGTACAAATTCTGGACTTTAAAAATACCGACTTCAATAAGCTAAGGACTTTAGTGAGTAATGTCCTACAGGATCATAGATGTCAGGGAAAGAGTGTAGTTGAAAAAGTGGTCGTTCCTCAAGGACATGATCCTCAGTGCACAGAAGTTGTCCATACCTGTATACAAAAAAGGTGGCATAGGGGCTGGGAGGCCATCTTGGCTCAATAGGGAAGTTCCACATCTTCTGAAAAAGAAAAGGGAGGCTTACCAACAACGGAAGCTAGGAATAGGCCCCAAGGAGAACTACATAAGATTGGCCCATACCTGTAGGGGGCAGATTAGAAAAGCAAAGATGGTGACAAAAATTCAGGTTAGCAACTTAAATCAAGGACAATAAAGAAGTCCTTCTGTAGGTTTGTAGGTAACAGGCGGAAAGCCAGTGGAAACATGGGATCACTGCTCAATGCATCTGGACATCTGATTACTGACACCAAAGACAAAACTGAATTGAACAAGTACTTCGGATTTGCATTCCACCCGTCTAAAAGTTATAGCCTACTGAATGCAAATGTGGCACAGAAGAGTCACAGTAGGGATGATCACCTACCAACACTTAATGTATAGCTGGTGAAAGAAGAGCTAGAGAGGCTGGATTTCTAGAAATCAGCAGGACCAGATAAACTCCATCCGAGAGTGCTGAACGAACTACACAAAGTCATTGAAGTACTGCTGTTAAACCTCTTTGAGAATTCATGGGGCTCAGGAAAAGTCCCAGAAGACTGGAAGAGGGCCAATGTTATGCCCATCTTCAAGAAGGGGAGGAGAGAAGGCCCGGGGAACTACAGGCCAATCAATTTGACCTCAATCCCAGGAAAAAAATTTCAAGGATAAGCTAGTAGAAGCAAAATGGTGAATGATAGCCAGCATGGCTTTGTCCCTGGTAGGTCATGTCTGACTAACCTCATCTCCTTCTACGACCAGGTTACTCACCACCTGGATAAGGGAGATGAGGACAACATCATTATTTAGACTTTAGGAAGGCCTTTGACTTGGTGTCCCATGAGGCTCTCAAGGTAAAACTAGGGGACTGTGGGCTCAACAATTCAGTCAAATGGGTGGGAAACTGGCTGCGGGGTCAGAGCCAGAGAGTACTAATAGACAGATCTGTGTCCAGGGCCATCCCTGGGGGGGGAGGGGGGGCAAATTGGGGAGACTGCCCCAGGCCCCATGTTTTGGGGGGCCCTGTGAAGAGCCTGGCCAGCTTTGTGTCCAGCCACTCACCCCACCTCCCCCAAACCCTCCCACCATCACTGCCACATCCACATCCTGCACAGACTGATTTGCCCCAGGCCCCACACCCTGCTACAGTCGTCTCTATGTTGACCTGGTGGAAGGTAGCCAGTGAGGTCCCCCAGGGCTCAGTATTTGAACTAGTGCTTTTCAACATCTTCATCAATGATCCTGGGATGTGGGGGTGAAAAGCACATTGGCAAAGTTCACTGATGACACGAAGCTGTGTTGAAGTGCACCCATGCATCAGGGTAGGTTGATGATCCAGTGTAAGATTGGCCCACACCTGTAGGGTGCAGATTAGAAAAGCAAAGACAGTGACAAAATTCAGGTTAGCAACTGAAATCAAGGGCAATAAGCAGTCCTTCTATAGGTACATAGGTAACAGGTGGAAAACCAGTGGAAACATGGGACCGCTGCTTAATGCATCTGGACATCTGATCACTGACACCAGGACAAAACTGAACTCCTGAATGAGTACTTCGCATTTGTATTCCACCAGTCTAAGAGTGATAGCCTACTGAATGCAAATATGACACAAAAACAGTCACAGTAAGGATGATCACCTATCAACAGTCAATGTAAAGCTGGTGAAAGAAGAGCTAGAGAGGCTGGATATCTATAAAATCAGCAGGACTGGATGAACTTCATCTGAGAGTGCTAAATGAACTATTGCAGGACCACTGGCAAACCTCTTTAGGAATTCGTGGCACTCAGGAGAGGCTCCAGAAGACTAGAAGAAGGCCAATGTTGTGGCCCTTGTGAGGGGGCCCAGTCCCCAAGGAGCGCGGGTCAAGCAGAGAATCCCGGGGTTCCGGCCAACTTCCGGAGCTGGACCTGGAAGTCTGGCCGGGAACTGAATGCTTCCCGGAACTCCGGCCGGGCCGGCGTGGGCCCGGCCCGGGGGAATAAAAGGAGTCCACTTACCCCAAGTCAGGAGGAACGGAGGCTCCAGCCAGAGCCTACTCCAGCAGCTGCAGAGCCCGGAGCGGCGGAGCCCGGAGCAGCGGAGCCGGGAGCGGCGGAGCCACGTGCGGCGAGGCCGGGAACCACGAGGCGGGAGCCGGAGGCGGTGGAGCCGGGAGCCGCGGATCCGGAGGCGGTGAGTCCGGGAGCAGCGGAGCCGGGAGCCCTGTGGCGGGAGCCGGCGGCAGCGAAGCCGGCGGAGGCGGAGCCGGGAGCCGCGCGGCGGGAGGCAGCGGCAGCATCCCGGAGGGCTGGGAAGCCCCACACGGCCCCACAGGAACCAGCGAGGCAGGGAGCTGCGGAGCCAGGGACCCCAGTGACCTTCGATGGCCCGAAGGTAACCCAGGGGCCAGCGGCCGATGTGCCGAGGGCAACCGGGAAGGGGGGCTCCGACGGAGGAACCCTTCTACGGCGGCTTCGGGCAACGTGGTCGCGGAAGACGACCCGCGGGCAGGGGGGGAAGACCGTGTAAGCCCCCCCCGGGCGGGAGAGTTAAGCACCGGGGTCAGGATAACCCCAGACTAAAGGAGCGAGCGGCACCAGGGAGACTAGGTGCCGCGAGGACGCCTGGTGAGGGTCCGGCTGTGAGAGGAAACCCCCCCACTGCCAGACTGGGACTCAGACAAGGGAGCCCCTCACGGAGGCTCAACCCGGAGGCCCGGGCGAGGGTGTAGGGGAGAAGGAGCCCTCAGGACCCCTGGACCTTGGAGTCGCGGTACCCCTCTTGGACCGCCAGCGCCCCCCCGCACGGGTGAACCCCATTATCCAACAAGTCGTGGCAGGCAAGATCGGTGGAGGCCTGAGCGGTCCGGCACGTGCCCCCTCATCTCCAGGGGCCTACCGGGGATAGGGGAACTCACGCTAGGGTGACGCACCCCATCCCCTCACAGCCATCTTGAAAAATGTAAAGTGCTCCATCTGGGGAGAAATAATCCACAGCATACTTACAGGCTCAGTGAAGGCGGCGGCCAATGTTGTGCACATATTGAAAAAGGGGAGGAGAGAGGACCCAGGGTACTATAGGCTGGTCAGCATGACCTCCATCCCAAGAAAAATCCTTGAAAAATTTCTCAAGGAGTCCGTATGTGATTAACTAGTAGAAAGCAAAATTCTGAACAACAGGCAGCATGGTTTTGTTGTAGGTAGGTCATGTCTGACTAATTTCATCTCCTTCTACGACCAAGTTACTCACCCCTGGATAAGGGAAATGCGGTTGACATCATTTACTTGGACTTTAGGAAGGCCTTTGACTTGGTGTCCCAAAACGTTCTCCAGGTAAACTAGGGGACTATGGGCTGAACAATTCAACGGCCAAATGGGTGGGAAACTGGCTGTGCAGTCAGACTCAGAGAGTACTAATATATCTGTGTCAACTTGGTGGAAGGTAGCCAGTGGGGTCCCTCAGGGTTCAATACTTGATGAAGATGTTGAAAAGCATTGGTTCAATGATCTGGAGGTGGTGGTGAGAAGCATACTGGCAAAGTTCACCGATGACACTAAGCTTTGGGGAAGTGCAGTCGCACATCAGGGTAGCCTGAAGAACCAGGAAGACCTAGACTGATTAGTTAGATGAGCGGACCAAAACCAGATGCTGTTCAACACTGAGAAGTGTAAAGTCCTCCACCTGTGGGGTGGTGCAGGCACCTACCCTGGAGATCTTCAAAAGGAGACTGGATTCTCACCTTGCTGGGGTTATTTGACTGCAGCAATCTTTTCATCCCAGAGCAGAGGAGCTGGACCCAATGATCTCACGAGGTCCCCCCAAGCCCTAAAACTTCTGTGAAACTGTATAAAGTCGACAGTGTCTTTTTTTTTCTAGACTGAACAGTCCCGTGTCCTTCAACCTCTCCTCATATGATCTGTTCTCCAGACCTCTAATTATTCGCGTGGCCCTCCTTTAGGCTGTTTCTAGCTTCTCTACATCCCTCTTGCAGTATTGCAGTCAGAACCGGATGCTGTACTCCAACTGCAGCCTCACCAATGCCAAGTAGAGCAGCAGGATGATATCCTTAGTTTTGCTTGCGATGCATTGTCTAATGCATGCCAGAGTGCTGTTCGCTTTGCCAGCTATAGCCTCGCACTGGTGGCTCATGTTCATTTTGTTGTTGATCATGACCCCCAGGTCTCTTTCAGTTATGGTGCTGGTTAGTCTAGCACCACTAAGCCTGTAAGTATGTTGTGGATTATTTTTCCCCAGATGGAGCACTTTACATTTCTTGGTGTTAAACATCATCAGATTTAGATCCACCCATTTTACAAGCCTGTCTAGGTCAGCCTATATCCTCAGTCTGTCTTCCAGCATGATGGCAGTCCCCCATAACTTGGTGTCGTCCACAAACTTTGCCAGTATGCTTTCCACATCCGTATCCAAATCGTTGATGAAAATGTCGAAAAGCACTGGTCTGAGCACTGAGCCTTGAGGGACACCATTGATCACCTTTTGCCTTGTCAACTTGGTTCCATCTATTAACACTCTCTGGGTCTGACCTCGGAGCCAGTTTCCCAGCCACTGGACTGTTAAGTTGTTGAGGCTGCAATTTCTCAATTTAACCATAAGGACATCATGGGAGACCAAATTAAAGGCCTTTTTGAAATCCAAGTATATGATGTCAACCTCATCTCCTTTATCCAGGTGGTGAGTTACCTGACTGTAGGAGGTGAGGTTGGTCAGGCATGACCTGTCCACAACAAAGACATGTTAGCTGTCTTTTAGAATATTGCCTTCTGTTAGCCTATCACTGATGGATTCTTTGATAAATTTTTCCAGGATTTTTCCAGGGATTGAGATCAGGCTGATTGGCCTTTAATTCTCTATGTCCTTCTTCTTTCATTTCTTGAAGATAGGCGCCATTATGACCCTCCTCCAGTCTTCTGGGACCTCACCTAAGCACCATGAGTTCTCAAATAGTTTTGCCATCAGTTGTGCAATGACATCAGCCAGTTCTTTCAGCACTCTTGATTGTAATTCATCCGGTCCTGCTGACTTATAGATATCCAGCCTGTCTAGGTATTCCCTCACAAAATCTTCACTGATTATAGGTGGGTGATCACTCCTACTTTGTCCATCTTGCTTTCTGTCAGGCAAGTTAATATCCTTAATCTGGTGGAATACTAATGCAAAGTATTCATTTAGGAGTCCAGTTTTCTTTTGAGCATAGATTATCAGCTGTCCCATTGCATTCAGCAGAGGTCCTACATTTCCCTTATTTTTTCCCCTGCTTCCTATGTATCTAAAGAAGGATTTTTTTGTTGTCTTTGATTTCTGTTGCCAGTTTGTATTCAGTTTCTGCCTTTGCTTTTCTAATCCAATCCCTACAGGTGTGGCCCATTCCTGTGTACTCCTTCAGGGTAAATCCCAGTTTCCATCTCTTATAGGCTTCTCTTTTTGTTTTCAGGAGGTCTGTGACCTCCCTATTGAGCCAGGGGGCAGGGAGGGGAGGGTGTCTCCCAGCCCTTTTGCTACCTTTTTTTACGAATGGACCTCCTTTGTGCTACAAGGATCATAACCTTGACGAATGACCACTCTTCTTGGACTCCCTTCCCCAACAGACCATGGCCCTGCAGGGCCTCATCCACCAATCTCCTAAGTTTACAGAAGTCAGCTTTCCTAAAATCAAGATTTCTACCCTACTGATTTCACTGCCTTACAATGGATAGTGAAAGTGATCATCTCACAGTCACTGTCAACTAGATAAGGGGTTTTCAACCTTTTAAAATAAATGTATCCCTTGCAGCTCCGTTTTTAAGAGGTG
>NW_017728931.1:35731009-35820007 GCF_001723895.1 Crocodylus porosus
CAGTCTGTGCAGCCCTGCTCTTGCCTCACCCCCGCCCTGTTCCTGTGAGCAACAGTGCGGGGTGGCAGAGATCCATCCCCACCCACCCCATGTACCCCCTTGGAACATTCAAAGTACCCCAAGGGGTATGCATACCCCCAGGTAACAACCCCTGGCCTAGATTACTCTTGATTCTCAGGTTACTCACCCGATCATCCTTTTTGGCCAAAACCAAACACAGGAGTGCCTTTCCCCTGGTTGGCCCGTGCACTTCTTGAGTCAGACAGAGCTCCTTCAATGCAAGTGAGGAAGCTACATGACCACTCAGATATAGCTGAGTGCTTTTCCCATGAGGTGTGTGAGTAATTGAAGTCACCCATAATGACCATGTTCCCTGAGCATACAGCCTCTTCCAGTTCTCTGGAGAAGTCCAGATCTAGCTCCTCCACTTGATGATAGGAATATATTACAGACCTCCAAATCAAGTCCCCTTGACACCAAAGACAGATCCTGATCTCAGACTGATATAAAAATGTAGTGACTTTGTGACTATTTACCCACATATGAAAGATGAACCAAGCCAATAATACTCCTGAACCTGGAAACTGGCATTTTTTGACATTGACAATGCAAAAGAAGAGCAACTGGAACGAAAAACTGGTACAGAATTTGCAGTCATTGTCACATATTCTGAGTCACATCAGTTTCATAGATAGCTTTTCAGGGCAGGGACTGATTCTGTGTGGGCATGTCTATATGTTCATTAATGTGCCATAATTACAGCACATTAAGTTTAGTATTTGTAATAACAGGTTCCAACTAAATGTGCCATAATCAGCACTACTGGACATTAGTGCAAGTGAACACTTTGTGTATGACCCTTAATGCCCATTGGACTAAAGATACTGAGTATTAGCACAGATTAATGCTTTTTGTGTGATGCTTAATACTCACTGGATTAATCTACTGTGCATTAGCATGGTTTTTGCCAGCTGCGCTAATGCATGATAGAATTAGTCCAATGGGCATTAAGCTTCTCTTCTGGATGCACAATGTTTAAAGCACTACAGGGCTCCAATTCTGATAGGATGCTAGTGTAATAAAAATACTTATATAGTAAGTTTTGCGACCTTAGCTCCCTGACTGTAAGTCAGAAACAATTTTGCTAAGGGAAGTCCAGTCAGGCAGGTGCAAAACTAGTGAGAGAGTGGGATCACTGGGCCAAAAAGGGCTGATTTCAGTGAGTGAGCCTCTCTAATCTCTGGTAGTTCTTTGCAGTCTTCCTGTGTCTCAATAGCATACCTGATGTTTCAAAAACACTGGCTGCATCTATATATGCACCTGATTGCACAGTTATTACTACACAGTCCTGATGCTGCACAGGTTTTTTTCCATGCTACTGTCAGTAGCAACGAGCTATTATGCAGTAGCATTAGCAGCATGGTTCATGCCCGCTGACACTACATCGCTGTATCAACGAGTTGAGGTGACATAGCTCGTCACTATAGTGACGAAGCATATTGCATAGACATGCCCATTATGTTGAAGAGTGGTAAATATACTCAAGAGCCAAGGCCAACCAATGGACAGTGAAAATACACATTGCCCAATTTAAAAAAATCAGCAATTACAGACCAATATTTCTCAAACCTGGGTACACAGATCTTTGGAGGTGCATAGGGAACTTCTAGAGAGTTTGCAAAAGAGGAAAGTGTGAGAACAGAAGGAGGGAAAGGAAAAATGTAAATGGAGAAAAAGACAAAAAATTAAAAATGAACAATAACTCTGCAATACCTCTGAGGTGGTTAGAGAGGTTACAGTGTGGCTGTAGTGACATAAAGTGATGCTTTTTTTAAAAAATTCATACCATGGAATCATTGTGGTGCACACAGCAGCACAACAAACTTAAGAAGGCAGAAGGCAGGGTAGAGATGCACTTTATATACAAGCTTAAAAGGTTTATGCAACCCAAAATATTATGAGAACTACTATGAGAGGAGCATCCATGTTGTTAGCACTGAAAGGCACATCTCTTAAACTAAAAAGCTTTAATTGCTAAGATCTTCATAACATTTCTTCAACCAATGTTACAAATGCTGTTGGAAGTGATAGCATAAAAGTAGAGCCATTTTATTAGGATTCATGTTTGCACTGCAAAATGCAAGGTACCTGTCAACACAGATAAGGCAGAAGTTTGATTTGCAATTTGCAGCACAAAAAATGAAGTTTGTCAGCAGGTTAAGCACATATTTTGCATTTGGTTACTTCATTGTTATGGGCCCCAAGCCTAATGCCCTGGAAGCCAAAGAATGTCTTTTTGCTGACTTCATTGAGTTCTAGATCAATTTTGAAGTACTATTTCTTTCATATCAAGCCTTTTCAAATGATATACATAGCTGTTCCTTTTATTTTTTGTCTTGGCTTTCTGCACTATCTTAACCACAGCTTTTCTAACACATGGTGGCTTAATTGGAACAGATAGTCTTAAAAGGCTGGTGTTTCTCAGATGCATTGCCAAAACTTTTTGAAGCCTCCAGAAATTAAATCCGTATAAGTTCACCATTTTGAAACAGACAAATCCTAGCACAGAGGAGCAGTGTATCATAGTTTATCATGCTGGAACTCATTCCTAAGAGTTCTGTCTTCACCCTAGCATCTAATAGTAAAAGAGCAAAGAAATTTATGAATGTACTATATCTTCTTGAAAACAACTCTCACCTTTTTCCTTAAAAAAAAAAAAAAGCTGCTGGAAATATAAATGCGTATGATATGTGAGAAATATGGTAAGAACAGGTTTTGCCACCTACTAGATGAAACCTAAAGTTACACCTCCACAGGGAGCAGAGCAAAAAGCTGGGCTGGCTGCCTAGCTGCTGCTACTCAGCTACTCACTACAAGGAAATATCTTTCTTTCTTCATTCTGCCTTTCAAAGACTAGGTGCATATTCCAATCCAGGGTGTGTTGTATGCAAGAAAACATAGTATGTACAAATAACAGCTTAGAGTCTCCAGTCCCACCCCCCTCTGTTACTGCTGTATATTTACTAACATTCTCTTAAATCAAATCAGACATTTCCCAGATTTCTGCTTCTGGAAGGCCTTCTGCTTCCCTAGGGAAGTATTACAACAAAGCCCAGAAGGTGTTACTGTCAGGAGCATTTGCTTATATTTAGCCAAAGTATCCCTTTAAAATTCACCCCATTACCTCTAGTTAACTCCATTTTTTCTTTCCTTAAAGAATTCCCTTTCTTTCTTAATGTTTCCATTTTTGATAGAATTCTTTCTTCTTGCAGCTATCTCCCCACAGGGCTGATACAAAACTCACTGTGTCAATGAAAGCATGTATATATCATCAAAGAACCATGCTAGAGAATGCTGCAGTGAAGCACAGCATCCCTGCCCCATATACAGCATGTCACTGGGCAAAAGTAGTTTAACAAGGCGTAGGTGACTAGGACATCATCAGTCCTAGGCACCCACTTAAATGGTGAACACATATAGCAGCCACCATCACTCCCAGCCCAGCTCCTGCTGCTTCTCAGCTGGCCTGGCCCCTGCCACTGCCATCCAGAGAGCAGACCCGGGTAGGTAATAATCACTCTCAAGATATCAAACTTACTGACATATGAAGTGCTTTGCTGAGCCAGCCATATCACATATGTGGTATTGTGGGGTGGAGAGGATGTCTTGAGGCAGTTTGCCCAGGTTGGGCATTTCAACACCCACATTGGATGCTCGAACACCCTATGGTGTGGGTCACTGGCCATAATCGCCAGCCTGGTGGTCCCCCCAGGATCATGCCCTTGATGCAGGAGCTGACCCACATTTTGACACCCTGGGAAGCCATGCCCACACCCCACCCTAACATTTCCAGTGACTTGTCACCAGGGGAGGGGGCCATGGACCTTCAGCACCTTGCCCTGCACCCTTCCCCAGCTGCTAAGCCCACTGGAAGCCTGGGGAGCCCTGGCCAGTGGCTGCCTCAGCCCAGTCCTGCCCCACAGCTGCCACAAAGAGTGGCTGGCCACACCACCGCTGGCTGCCAGCAACACCAGCTCCTCCCCAGCCGGAGGCCCTGGCCAGGTGCCAGCCCTGGTCTACCACAAGCTGCAGACACCAGGTGGAGCTGAACGCTGCCTGGCACAGGGAGTCCTGTGCCAAGCTGCCAGTCCTGCACTGTAGGGCAGGTCCTCCCAGGCCCAGTCCCTGGCCCCTGCCCTTTGTCTCACCTGGCCCCACTCCCCTGCCCCTGGGTTTCCCGCCACAGCATGCCAGGGAGGCAGGACACAGGTCAGAACCTTACTGAGCAGGCCGTGTTCCCTCAGCTAGGTGGGCACAGTCCTCTCATGCACTGAGGAACTTGTCAGTCCTGGCGATGATCTCCTCAGTGGCCAAGGGCAGGAACATGTAGCATTTGTGACAGGTAGCTCTCCATGTGGCAGCAGACATTGTGGGGCAGGCTGGGTTTGCCCTTTGTGCTGTCATAGCTCAGGGTCCCAATCTAGGAGTGCAGCTGTGCCTGGGGCACTAGCAGGATCAGCAGCAGTAGGGTATAGTGGCTGGGGCAGCCCTTCACAATCAGCCCATCGCGCACCTGTGAGGGAGTGGGGCCTAGGAGCAGCCATGAACTCCCTAGCGCCCCCTACTGCCACTCTATGTGTTTCAGCACTCTCAGTTTCTCACCCGCCACAACTTTGATGACAATTAAGTTTATATGGGAGGCTGCCTTTATCCCCAGGTGAACGGTATGAGTGTTCCTACCCCTACTCCATATGGGGTGCCTCTGCGCACCCCTGCCTTAAGGGCTATGCGTGCCTCCAACCTCCCCTTTAGCACGCCCCAAGCCTCACAGCTGTTCGGTCCCTTGCCCTCCTGTGCTCTCTCTGGCACCCCAGGCCTATGGCGTGCCTCGCGCGCCCGCTGCCCCCTTCTGGGGCCTATGGCGCACCTCGCGGCTGGGGCTATAACCCTATACCCCCGAGCACCTTTCCAGCACTCCTCATGTTGTGCCTAAAGTGACACTGCGCACTGTGCCCCTACTGGGCACCGGGAACCACCAAGCTCCTGGGGCGCCCCCCATGAGGCCTCCTCACGCCCCTACAGCCTTACCTGGTCCTCCGGTGTAACTATAACCAAAACCCGAGCCACCTAGCTACAACATAAACAACACAGAGCCTCCCCGCTCATAATGCAAACTCCAAGCCCCTCTAGGGCTCCCAACCCTACCTCTCTTCAGGGTGTTCTCATCCCTAGCATCACTGCAGCCAGTCAGCAAGGTAAGGCTGCAACCACCAACTCAGACTGCTCTGCTCTGCTCAGCTCAGCTCAGCTCAGCTCTTGCTCCTGCAACTGCCAGAAAGGACTGCTCCTGGACCCAGGCCTGAGCTGTTATAAAGGGCCCAGCCCTGCCCCCTTCCGGTCACATGACCAGCTGGCTGCCATAGCAACCTGCAGCTGCACTGCCCTGTTGATTGGTAGCTCTATTACTTACTTATCTAAGGCACAGGACACCTCAGTGCTCCTGTGACAGCACCATCCACAGCATGTGCAGCAGGGTCATACTTGGGTTGCAGTGGCAGCATGGTGGGGGCAGCCACAGGGTGTCTCCCTGGAAAGGACCTCTGCAGTGAGGGTGGGGTTGTGGCCAGCCTCTCGCCCCCATTGTCTGGGAGCCCCGTGCACCCCAAGCGTGGGTGCCAGGGGCTGGGTGGCAGCAAAGCACAGTGGTGGGCTTGCAGGGGCACAGGCAGGGGTCAGCAGGGCCTGAGGCTGTGGCAGCAGGTGCTACCAGCAGCTTAGCCTGGCCTGGCCTGCCCTGGAAAGCAGACGGGGGAGCAGGTAGCCTGCAGTTGGCCCCCAGGAAGCAAGTGGAGATGGGGGGCTTGGGTGGTACCCACTTCAATCTAGGCCTGCCTGGCCAGCTTACCATTTTCCCTGGGTGCCCGCATGCTGCTGCCCTCCAATCTGAGGCTGGGCAATGCCAGGGACCTTGGAGCAGAGCATGTTATCTTTCAAATGTTGCAAACTCACAAAAACCTTCTGCCTCTTGCCTCTGCAGAGCCAACTTCTTTCCTGGGCAACAGCTTTCACAGGTATCAAATTTAGGCTCAAACAGATTAAAATCACCGTTTTTAAGGTGCATTAAGGGTGCACACATTTAGATGTGTGCCCTTAATGCACCTTAAATCAGACTAAAGCACCTTCAAACAGCACGTGTAGGTGCACCCACCCTGACTCAAAATTATGCCAGCTAAACCATGTTAAGCCTTATTTGCAGATGGGATTCCCTAAAATTGGATCATGCTGTGCAAGTTTCTTGTATAGCTGGCTCTGCCACTAGGGACAGATTCAAAGGTGGGGGAAGAAGTTGTGTTTGACAACACCAGAATGAGAGAATTCAAATGGAAAGGCATGGAAGTTATCAACCTGTTCACTTCCCAAAGGACAAATTCAGAGGGAGCTTCTGGAGGAAGAGAAAGTGAGAATCTGAATGGGACTTGCATGAGATTAGTTTCCAGCCCTCACACAGGGCAATGGTTTTTAATCTCTGCAGGTTATGAAATACTTCCAGGGCCAAAGACATACCAGTAGTACAAATCCAGTGAATTTAGCACAGATATACTGGACAGGAATTTATCACTATGGCTATGACAATGCATTTTAGGTTCAGAGTTATCACTGAGAAAGAAGGCAGAGGGCAGAGTAGAGGTGCATCATACAGAATAACTGAATCAGAGATGCATGAGCTTTCATGAGCCCATTCCATCAGATGCTAAGCAGCTGATGAAACGTACTCTTGCTCACAAAAGCTTATGCATCTCAGATTCACTTAATCTATAAGGAGCATCTGTGCCCTGTCTTCTGCCTGACTTCAGACTAGTACAATTATCTACCTCTGTCTACTGAGGGAGAGGGTCTTCTGAATGTTTGAAGAGGTTTTTATGAATGTCTAATAGCTGCATCACTAGTAACTATAAAGTACCAGGGTTTGGTGCAGATGTGTAAATAAGAGACTATAATCAAATATCTAACTACAGAAAAATCTTGAGATTCAGAGATTCAGACCAATTCGGTGGCCAAATCTCCAGATTCAAAAAAAATCAGAGGACGCTTTAATCTCTCCAAATCAAATCAGAACCCTCCAAATTGATTTGGAGACATTCAGAATGATTCAGCAATTCAGACATAGATACAACTTTAAATGTTTTTTCTGCATAGCTCTAGGTAGCAGGCATCTCATGAATGCTGCAATGCTGGTGTGCATGGAGGGTCTCACAGGAGTGTAGGGGGCTCCCCAGTGTGTTCAGCAGCAGACCTAGAAGTGGACCAGAAGCACTTCCGGTCCACTTCCAGGTGCACTGGGAGGTGCACTGGGTCCCCCTCCACTGCACTCCCCCAACTCAGCAACTGGTGCCTCCTGGGTCGGGGGGGGAGGGGCACCCGGGATCCCCCTGCCGCCAATCACTGAGCCGGGGCAGGGGGGCAGCATGCTCCCCCGAGAATCTGGAAGTGGACCAGAAGTACTTCCAGTCCACTTCTGGGTTTGCTGCCGAGCATGTGGAGGGCCTCCCCCCCACTCCTGTGGGATGCTCCATGCACCCCAGCATTGCAGCGTTCACAAGTTGTGCTGGTACCTTGAGGTATGTAGAAAAAACTTTTAAAGTTGGTTCTATGTCCGAATCACTGATTCTCCAAATCGGCATTGAATCTTCAGATTCGGATTCAGCCAAATTGAATCAGGGACAGTAATCCGAATCAATTAATTGAATTACTGTCCCTGATTCAGGCCAAATCTGAATCAAATAGGGCCCACTTTGCACACCCCTACTTACTATGCCTTTGCCTTATTAATTCAAGTCTAAGAAAACCTTTTCTCTCCAGCCTTTTTACCTTCTCTTCTTTTCTAATGCAAAAGCATGGTGACTTTGTCCTGTCAGAGTCCATAATGTCAATTTGTTTGGAAAATGAGCAGGGTGACCATATGTCCCAATTTAGCTGGGATAGTCCTAGATTTCAGAGGGCGTTTCCAGATGGTTGTTGAGAATTACAGTGGGCATCCTGGAAACACAGAGGTGCAGAGCATAGTCTGGCCAGGAGCTGGGGAAGTGCAGGACACCTTGTAGATGGGCAGGCAGGTACCAGGGCTATGTGAAGCTTCGAGTGGTGATTCAACTCGGAGGAGATTCAGCCCAATTCAGTGGCCGAATCTCTGAATCCGAAGAGAATCAAGGGACCAATTTAAAGGTCCAAATCGATTCAAAGCTGTCCGAATCTTCAGCAAAGATTTGGAGAGCCTTGATGATTCGGGCAGTCCCCAGTGGCTCCAGCAGGGAGCTGCAGCCACTCCAAGCTGGTAAGTACTATGGGCAGGGGAGTAGGAGCTGGGAGACGGGGGAGAGGATCATGGGGGGGACCCCTGCCAGCCCTCCTGACCCCCACCATCTCCCCCAGTCCCCTCATCCCATGCCCACTCCCAGAGCCCTCCCATGGCTGCCCCAGCTTGGTACTTAAAAAAAAAGCCCCAGTGAACACTGCCGCTTTTTCTCCCCCAAGTGCTGGGAGCTGGGGTGGGCGAGGCAGCTGTTGCTGGGCTGGGAGAGGGGCAAGGGATGAGCCTGGCCTGGCTGATTTGGAGATTTGGCTGCTGTCAAATCTCTGAATCAGATTCAGCTGAATCAATTTGGGACAGTGATTTGAATAACCAAATCAAATCACTGTCCCCCGAATTGCCCAAATCCAAATCTGAAGCAAATACTAGCCACTTTGCACGGGCCTAGCAGGTACTGCTGCCTGCTTGGCACAACACTACACCCCAACTAACTTTTTGAGAGAGCAGGGTGGGATGGGAGGGGGAGCCATGTCCTGGGTGGCCAGGATGAATGTCTCAATTGTCCTGGATTTCCTTATTGTCAGCTTAGGAAAGGAGGTTGTATCTTGCAGACTGCAGTTACCCTTTCCTTTGCCCTTATCTATTCTTTGCCAATCAAAAATTTCAGTCGTCCATTAGAATACTTTATTTGGCCTCCTTGATTTCTACCAGCCTCTACTGGAGAACCAATAGCCACACAACTGGTTGCCTGTAGAACCTATAGACTAGTGAACCTGTTGTCATGTTCCATAAGGTATTTGTCAAATGGAAGCTGTATGAGAACCTTCAAAGGCAGTTTCCAGTACATCTGTAGCTTGTGGAGACTGTATCCTGTGGAGACTACAGAACTAAGTATGCAAATATTCCATCTCAATCCAAGTAGGAATCCATACTGATCAAGAAGGAACAGTGCATGTGGAGACCTGGAATTTTTCAGGCTACAGCTAGGTAACTGAGTTGAGAGTAGATGCCGTAGAATATACACAGTCTTGCTCTGGCTTCTGAGCCCTTCTCTTACATGCATCAGGACTGATGCCTGTTCTTTGCTCATATCTTAAAATAACCCATACAGGAGACATTTTGCCTGTATTCTGATTATGCTTCCTCTTTCTTCAGTGATATGCTCTTCTGACATTACTGTGGTATGAAAGCTTAGAGTGGAGATGATGCGGAATCAACTGTCTTAATTCTCATTTCCCATGACAAATGGTTGTCTAGGGAAGATAAACAAGCTTGTATCATCAAAGAACCGATCATCAAGTGTTGCAGAATGATCACAGTCTCCCCTCTCTGAATCCTTCAGTCAGACACTAAAACAAACAAGATTGCAAAGTTTTCCTGGGACTTTCAGGAGCCATTCAGGAACATGGACTTTAGCTGCTAATTGGGAGATGACCTTTGACTTCCCAAAGATTGACCCATCCTTACCTTATTCTCACTGTCTGTTTGTTTATGGTTGACCACAAAATCTAAAAGAGTTGAATGATGCAGAAAGAATCCCTTTCTTGTCTCCGATCTATCCTGACATTCTGTTTGGAAGCAGTGATTTTCTCTAAAGGACAGGCAATTCACTCTGCGCCAGATCCCCGCAGTAATTACAGACTGGGCCCCAAACTCCCACTATCAATCTAAACACACAGAACGGATTTCTCCATTGCCTTGCACGCTGCATGGTCATTTTCACCTGTAAAAGAGGGCATAAAATGCCATCAAATCAAAATTATCCACTAACTCAGAGGCGGGCAATTATTTTGGGCAGAGGGCCACTTACTGAGTTTCGGCAAGCCATCGAGGGCCGCATGACAGGCAGCCCAGGGTAGATTAATATTAATTTTCTAAATTTTTTAGGGGCCCCGTGGGCCAGATAGAATGGCCTGGTGGGCCACATCCAGCCCCCAGACCACATTTTGCCCACCCCTGCACTAACTCATACCGGTGTTAGTATTTTACAGTCTGTCTTCTTGAGTGTGAGTAACTATACACAGTGCATGCAAGGGACAATCAGAGCCCTCCATCTAACTTCAGTGGTATTTCTCCCTCTTCTTGTAAACTCATGTAAATGGGTATAGCTCAGTAAGCTTATTTGGACCTACTCTGATTTATACCACCAGAGGACATGGCTCATATTTTCCTTCTCCCATCTAGCCAGCTTGTGAACTGAGTTGAGAGCCTCTACTGAAGGAGTTTGAAGGGTGAGCCTTGCAATATGTGCTGCCCATTAACTGTTCTGTATCTAATGTCTTTGAATGGTTGATTTGTAAAATAATCAGCTCCTGGAAGATGCGTAGGGAATGCAAACTAATGTTATTTTGTCTGTTAAAATTATTCACCTGAGTGAGAGAGTAGAATGCAGCTGTCCTACCCTTGGGATGTGATCAGCCAGAGGCACTGTATTCTTTTGATATAATTTTTTTATCTTTTTCACTGGCAGACCATGTTTTGATACAGTATATTTCAGGGAATATGGACTAGTTGGACTTTTTGCAATAACAGAACTGAATTCAAATACCTCTTACTCCATAATTTCAGGTAAGCTTTGGTTTTGATCTCTTAATGAAATCATTGGTTTTTTTTCCCCTACTGTGAAGGGGCCTCTAAAATATTATTACTAAGTGTTACAATAAGCCAGGGGCGGGCAAAATGCGGCCCAGGGGCGGGATGCAGCCTGCCAGGCCATTCTATCTCGCCCGCAGGACCCTAAAAAATTTAGAAAATTAATATTTATCTGCCCTGGGCTGCCTGTTATGCAGCCCTTGATGGCTTGCCAAAACTCAGTAAGCGGCCCTCTGCCCAAAATAATTGCCTGCCCCTGCAATCAGCTCTATGTAGGCTTATTGCAATCGCAAGCCAAGCCAGTCCTGCCAGACAGGATTTAGATGTTTGAAAATGTACAGCTCATTGAATGCCAGGAGGAATTAGGTTCCTTAGTCTCCAAGTTAATTTTGCAAAAAGGTCTTAGGTTCCTCAGTCATGACACTTTAAAAATGTTGACCTTTCTATCATATACCCTACAACATGGGCTATCAAGCCAGAAGCGTGACCCACAGGAAGTTCACAAATGGAACATAGGAACATAAGACACATGCTTGGAAAGGATCTCTAGTGCCATTGACTCCAATCCACTGCTATTGCAGGCAACTAGAATCCCTTTCATAAATCGATCCAACTTGATCTTAAAACTGGCTGGGCTTCCTGCCCCTACTGGAGGCCTACTGGAGGGCCATTCCAGAAATGTACTACTCTCATGGTTAGAAACACTCATTTGTTATTGTGCAAACACTGTCTTTCAGCTTAAATAGGTCTTCTCTCTCCCTGGTGTTTACTTCCCTGATGTATATATAGAGAGCAATCATATCCCCTCCCAGCCTTCATTCCACCAGGTGAAACAAGGCAAGCTATTCTAGTCTCCTCTCAAAAAAGGAGACTATTTTCCTGATCATCCTAGAATCTGTTCTGAGCACCTAGAATGATCACCCTCTTTTAGTTTCTGGTTAGACTGCAGAGGTTGGAAGGGGTTGGAAGAGATTGGAAGGGGTTCTCAAAAGCATTTTTTTCTTGTAGCGGGGGAGTTAAGGTAGGATTCATCTGCTTTTGAGTAGGAGGACAAAACTAAGGTTCCCCCTGGAGTATCATGGTGCATGTCAGAGCTCTTAGGGACTGTAGTTGCTGCAGCACCCTTAAAACAGTGTGCATTAATTCTTCCTTGCAGTCAGCAATCTCTCTTATCTGGTGCTGAGGCAACAGTGGCTTGGCTCTGCCTTCTTCCATACCCCTTTAGCAGAAGCTGAGGTCCTATGAGAGGTGGGAGGAACACAAGGAAAATTCTTTTTGTGTCCTCTCACCCTCTCCCACAAGAGCTGCATGCAACTTGGCCCTCAAGTGGCACGTAGCTCCCATGTCATTCTTGTGACATCCCTTTGCTTTCCAGATATACGTTAGCCACCCATCTCCCTTTTGTGTTCTCAGGTGTATATAACATTTACTCTCTCCTTCTGTATGCCACAGAAAAAAACAGCCTTTAGAATTCTCTTGTTTTCTGCTGAATTAGGAACATGAAACTGGAAAGAAACTTCTGCCAGTCACTCCTATCGCCATCAACTATATGGCATAATTCCTTTTATAAACTGATCCAGCATGCAAATACTGTCCCAAGCTATTCTTTCACACCATGATGATGGCAGATTCTTGTATGATAGTTAATAATTACTGGAGACATCTATTTATTCTTAGTAATCAAGGCATATTTTTTGTTACACTGGAATTTCCCTTTGAGGCATTCCATCTTCCTCCCCTAGTAGTTATGAAAATTAAATGGAAACAAACCCACTTTGCGATCTGTCTGCTTTTTTCAGATTCATAGCTTTGCTATTAATATGAGATACAAAAATAATCTCCAAAAGAGATTTCGCTGTTTGAAGTTGTTTTATTTTAATGTGTTTGGCTCCAGACACTCCGAGGGAGGTTGCATACAGTCATTACTAATAATATGTTCCTGAAGAAAGACTCTTTCATGCTATCTTGGGAGAGGGTATTGGGAACTCAGGTTTGATTTAGGTATCTGGAAGGACACAAGGGTTACTGTAAGTTTTGCTTGATTTCTTCAGCTGTTCTGAGTACATGGTCTACAATTTTACTCTTTGAGATATCTCTCTGGAGAGCATGGCAAAAATTTCAGATAAGTACTGAGAGAAATTGATCTAAAAGGTGCATTGTTAGATATCTTGCGGTCTTGACTGAAATTAGTACTGATATTTGTCTTCTACAAAAAATGGTTAGATACTTCCTCCCTTAATACCACAGAATTATATTTTGAGCCTACCATGAAACAGGTAGGAGGATATCTGAGGACAGCAAATCTGTGGCAAGGACTCATGGGTCTTTTTTCACAGACCTGCTCACAAGAACAAGCATTACATGAACTGTCCTCAGAACTCATGACTTGGCTGAAAAGACAGGGTATATCTGGATATGTATATATTACCTATTAATATACTGTGCTTATAAAATAAGCTGAGCTGTGGCCTACTTTTACAGACTTTTTTAAGAAAAGCAACTTAGGACAGGTAATTCTCTGTATTAGTGTTTGCAACAGTTATGTCTGAAGGGAAATTTCTTATTCATATAGAAAGAGGTTCCAGTCAGAATGTTTCAATTGGGTAAAGAACAAATTGCTATGGTATATTTTATTTTAAAAGATTCTTACATATAATTTAAAATGCCAAATGGGAAGCTGTTGCAATGTCAGTCTGCTGTTATGGATTAGCATTCAGGAGCCTGCACTGTGAACCCCAGACCTTCCCTCCAAGAGTACAAGTTAACTGTCACTAACTTCACTGATACAAGTGTATGAGATGGATTTTCCAAATGATTGTTAAGTGACCTGTCGCTTCTTTAGATTGATGTAAACAGCAGTAATCTTTTAAGTGAACCAAGAATATGTTACAACAGCTTTGGAAGATGTCTACCTTTCCCATCCTTTCCTACAGAAACTATTTTTCTTGCTTCCCAATTTATGCCATGAGAAGAAAGTTGCTCAAGTATGTCAAAGGCCTGATAATCAAATGATCTGTGTTCTGTTCCTGACTCTACAACAGATATTCTGTGTAACCTTAGCCAACTGTTAACATATGCTGTAGTGCCTCAGCTTATCCACCTTTAATATGGGATCATTATGCCTATTTCACAAGGATATGATGGTGGTTGACCACTCGATGCTGTGCTGGCCTGCAAGGGTTTAACACCCCGCCTGTGGGCTGTGCCCAGCTGCCACTCCAACCACCATTCCTACTGCTGCCGCTGGGGTCTCTGGGTTCCCCCTCCTTCTGCCATCTTCCATTTCCTGGCCCTGCCCCTGGGGGCAGGACAGGGTGACCCATGGGAGCCCAGGGGGCTGCGGTCTGTGTGACAGGGGTGAGGGAGACTGAGTGTGGGAGGCACACACAGCGTGTAGCCCCCAGCCACTCAGAGGTTGGACAACTTTGCTTTTAAATGATGCCGTAGAACTACTAAGCATTAGTATTATTGTCCATAAAACTACTAATCACTAATACTATTGTGAGACAACATTCTGCTGGGAAATACCAGTATATCAGTAGCTTCTTCTGTAAGTGATGTCTGTTCTTTTCATAGATCTGGAGATAATGAAGCTGGAGCCAGCATTTGTAAAAGGATCCTGCACATATTACTTTCATGCTATATTCATTTTGGTTGCGCATATTTCTGCGTAAGGCTGTTTTTGGTCTCTTCTAACTTCTCAGCTCAGACCAGGTATTGCAAATTCTAGCCCTAAAGGTTTTGTTTGGGGTTTGTTCGGTTGGAAAGTCAGAAGTGACTAAATTTTGCCTCAGCCTTAATGACAGCTTTAGTAGAGCAGTGGTAAAAGGACATGCTTTTCCAGCCTTTACCTTCTCAGCCATTAGGGTTTCCAACCAACCTCATACAGTTGTCCTGGACAGGCTACAGAGTGGATCAGGACTACAGTGAAAGCCTGTACAATCTGTGCCATGAGCCCCATGGTACACTGGCTTCATCACAGCCTGGGTGATCTCACAGGGCTCAGCTGGACCCAGAGAAGTAGCAGAGAAATGTAATGAACAAGAACTATCGTAGCAAATGAAGAGAGATGTTTGTTTCATGGACCATTCAGCCTCTGAAGGACAATAAGAATTTTACGTGCCACCCCTTCTTCGCCCCCAAGCAGATGCCTCATGCCAAGGCGGGCGTCCCACATCAGGCAGATGAATAGCAGGTCTGTTCCTAGCAGCTGTACTCTCCTATCCAAAGAAAGCATTAAAGACTCCCTGGGACTGCAGAGTCCAGAGCTACTGTGCAGTTTGCAGAGAGCCCAGGAAGACACCTTTTGAGCAAAAGGATGGCATCAGAAGGGGAAATCATCAACCTTCAAGTAAGTCCCTCTTGGGGAAAATACCAAGGGAAGGGGAAGTGGGAGGGAAGAGGGGGGGCAATGCCAACCACTCCTGTCACTCACTTCTGTTCATTTTAAAACCTCACCGATGAATGTTTCTCCTGCGAAGAAAATCTAATTTGCAGTGTGGGGAGTGGACTCTGTAATCAACAGGCTTATTAGCTGCCTATTGTGGAAGGGGGGGGAAGATGGTTGGAAGATCATACTAGCGGGAACTACTTCTGTGGGGAGAGTGAAATAGCAGGGGCAGTCAGTGTCCAAGTCTGAGAAGGAGGCAGTGCGTATTTAACAAGCTGGAAAAGTTTGAGCCGCTCCCCATCTCACAAAGCCCTTCTGTGTTTGAGAGAAAGTGCTCCCAATCTTGGGAGGAGGAAGAGAAATAAATATAGCAAACAGTGAGAGAGAGTGAGAGTGCCAGGATTTCCTACAAGGAGTTTGCAGAGAAACAACACTTCTTGATAAAGCTCTTTCAGTCCTCTGTGTTCCTTTCTTAGTGTTTATATTTTTAAGGAGCGTGTTTCTTAAGGCTCGGTATGTGGTCTAGGAAAGGGCAACTACTCAAGGGTTTGGGAAGAGAAAGCATTAGAAATGGAATGAAATCAAAACCCCAGATTAGAAATGCCAAATTTAAGGAAGTCCAGATTCAGATCTTCTCTTTGCAAGTGGCCTTTTTTTTAGGACTGGTCAAAGCATAGCCCCTAGCCCCTTTCAGATATGGGGAAGTTGGAACTGGGATCCATATTTTTCAGCTGGCCTCCATCTTTTTGATAATGGCCTGAAACAAATCCTCAGAGTTGACTGGAGCCAGACTTGGGGAAGTTTATTTCTGGGTCCAGATTTTTCTTCTTTGACTCACCTTTGCAATGCAAAGCTTCTGGTTATTGAAATCAATGGAGCTGTAATAGAGAGCACTAATTCCCACTATTTCAAAGTCTGGTAACAAGAAGTGGGGACTAGGAACCCTGACTCTGCAGAGCACAGAATGAATGACTGAGGCTGTGTCCTGATGCAGGCAGAGTCACAGGGTCACACCGGTGCGCCTATACATGTGCTCCGATGTGTTCTAATTAGAATGTGTTGGAGCAGACTCAATTAATCAAGTCTACTACGTGTTCTAACTGGAACACTCTAGCATCACTTCAGCATCATGTGTATAAGCCCCCGCAGGTTTAAAAAAGGCCACTGGGACTCTTTAACTAAAGCTCATTGAATGAACTTAAAGGGACAGAAAGAAGTAACAATTTTTGCCCAGTCTGGCCACAGAAAATAGTCTATAGCTATGACCAAACACAAATGCATGGATGCAGACTGGTTCAAAAATGGCTGATCGGGTGAAAATCATTGCATGGGGCTTCAGATGAAGATGTTTCAGAACCTAGCATCTTCTGTAATTTGTGTCTGCCTGCCAGCCTCTGAGCTGTTTTTAGAATGGGAGGGGGTAAAGGGAGCAGAGGGAATTCAGTTGGATTTCAGCCCCTGCTAGGGCTCCAATCCACCCACCCCAACCTCCAGGGCCTGGGGGGAAAGAGGAGACTCCAATCCACCCACCCCAACCTCCAGCGCCAGCTGGGGAACCTCAAGAACAAGCTCCCTCTGCTCCTTTTCTCCCTTCCCATTCTGAAAACAGGGGCAGGGCCTGGAACACCTGACCTCAGAAAACAAATGAGCAAAGAAAGGAGCATGCAAGATAGCTCTGGCAGCTGCTGCAACTGGATGTTCCTAGGGAGGTCTGATTCCAGCAGAAAAGACAGGAGCAGCATTTTCTGAAATCAAGAAAAATGGGGTGAAGATGTTCCTATAAACCATGCTGGGAAAACACAGACAAGAAGTATAAACCAGAGACAATCTCAAGTCAAAGCCCTGCTTCATTAAACAATTCTGAGCTTCAGACACTTGTGGATCCGGAGTAACTCTGTGTTCAGATTTGAATTTTGCTCCTTGGACCCTTCTACAGCGGGAATGAAAGGGCAATTAAGGCAGCTTTCTGTCCAAGTGGTGGTGTGGGAGTGATGGATGACAGGGATTATTTGGGTCAGAAAAATTAAAATTAACGTGTTTATTTCTGAACCAGGTAAAATACAGTGTGTTGCTAGCCAGGTCTCTGCAAACACCCACAAGAGAGACAGTTTACCTGAAATTCTCTTAATGGCACCTCGGGGGGATGTTAGCAAAACTAGAGTTTACAAAATATAGACAAATATTCATACACTCTTGCAGGGGTGGATCCAGGTGGATGCAGTGGTACAGTCGCACCCCTCCTTTGATTCCTGGTTCATCCAAAGTTTAAAACAAACTGGCAGTGGCAACAAGGTTTCTATTCAGGTGGCACTGAGGCAGACACTTGACTCATGGTTTATTATAATCTACCTGATTCTTCTAAACTCTTCATTCCACGGGGGTTAATCAGCCTCTCTACTTTTTTAATGGTCTTACCATAATCAAGCTATTCTTTCTTCTGCAATTCAGTTGTCTTGTAGCTGCTCCTAGTAATGTAGCTCCTACTTCACAGCCCTGCAGACTGTTTTTAACTTGAGTTAAAAACTTAACACAGGTGTGGAAACATTAACTCAGGTAAACATTAACTCAGGTGTGGAAGTAACTTCTGGTGAAGTATTGGATGCCCTGTCAAAATGCTCAAAAAAGGCTTGATCTTATTTTATGTATCTGAAAGAGATGTACATTTAATTCTAATGACAGTTTTGTGTATTTTACCTAGTTTATTGTGCTTTTAATACAAAATGTATGATATAGCAAATTAGTGAACATTCCAATAAAGTTATATTTATTTTTGCTTCAATCTTAAATTAAATAATATAGCCCTAGGCCTCTAACACATTAGTGAAGCTTCTAGTTCCTCTTTACCTGGAGCAAAATATGTGTTGTGTTATATGTGATGATGCACCACATCTTTCTTCAAAATCCTAGATCTGCACATGGGATCCTGCATGATTTTTACCAGGACGTGCCCTGAATGGTACCAGGAATAGAAAGAGAGTGTTACAGATTATGCAGCTGAGGCAAAAGAGGGTCTTCAGGGGGAAACAGCCATAGAACAAGAGAAGGGAAGTGAGAGACAAAAGAGAAAAAAAGAAGAGCAAGGGGAGGTTAGCAAATGTGCTTTTTAATTTAAGGAACTTTTCAAAGAACCTTTGGTTCTCTCTGTCCACTGGCTGCTCCTGCCTGGTTTACAAAGTATAGGTGCCTATCCTGCAGCTTCAAAATCTTCTGCTGATGTGGACACTCCACAGTCTGGGAAACTCCAGGGATCCTTCTGCTAAGTGAATCCTCTACCTGAAAGGAACTGCTGCATGCTATTAGGGTGGCTACCAGGAATGCTGAGGCACATTTTTAGTGCTTTAAATGTCTCCATTTTGCAAGCATTGTGTGCGCAAATATCTACCTCCTCCCTGATAGCATTTTCATGTTACATTTCACTGTGTTTCAAGACTACCTCTGACAAGAGAATTAAAAAAAATTTGACCCTCAAGTCTGTACTGAAGGAGAATTAAAAGAGGTATTTAAAATATACAAAGAGTCTAATAAGGAGAGATTGGTCCCCTGTCTTTTAAGCTTGTCCCAAAACATGAGAACAAGGGCTTACTTAATAAAGTTAAAAGAACAAATAAAAGGAAATGTGTCTTCACTCAGCATGTACACAGGCTATGGAATTCACTTTCCCCTGGAGAAGACCATAGAGTCAAATATTATAGCTGGCATTAAACAGGAGTCCGGATAATGTTATAACCAGCACTAATGTTTACAGTTACACAAGCCAAGAGAGGAACTTTCAAATCTCCTGTGCATCAGTTGACCAGTGGTGTAGGGGAATGAGGAAGATTGTGTCCTCTGGCTCATGAAGTGCTGTTGAATGGATCAGGTGCAGAAAATGGGTATCTGCCAAGTGTCCCAACGTAGGTGTGACAACTGCTTATCTAACAACAACTTATTTCCCACTCCCACTCTCTCCTGCCCCCAAACCTCTGTCCAGTGTATTTCAGAGGAGTTTATTTTTCAATTTTCACTTCTAAGCACATGCATAAACAGGGTAGAACTCAGTCCCTTTTCCCCACCCCATACCACAGAAACCAGTTCCATCTTCCTCTGTAAAGCATTTGCTATTGCCAGGAAACCAGACTAACTGGAGCACTGATCTGATTCAGTAAAGTAAATTCTGTTCTGAGATAACTGGGGATATTCAGGGTGGAATTAAAACAGAACCCCAAACCCCAAAAGAACACATTCTGCCTCAAAACTGGCTTCTGATAATAAAGTAATGGATATGCTGGAAGAGACAGGTTACATGAATTAGAGTGAACTAGAAATCACAGTTTCCATGAAAATCTATTCCAGTTCTGAATGGCTATTGAGTTTGATCCATCTGAACTGTTTTTGCTATCATGAATACCTATGTGAATGGGTTTAGGTTCAAAAGATGTTCATGAATTAAATGTTATTCATATTCTTAGGTGAACCAAGATATTTCTGAAGAAGGGTATCTGATGTTCATTATTTGTCATTTTTTAGCTTGCTGTTCTGCTTAGGAAGTTTGTCATTGAGAGAAGGAAGCAGAAATATTACTAGGGGTGCACAGATAAAAATTTTTTTGGCCGATATCAATGGCTGATTATTAACCAGCCATATCAGCCAACACTGATCTGATAGCCAATATGCAGCCTGGCAGCTTGGAGAGCAGCATCTGGCCAGTAAGTCTATGGAGGGAAGGGCCATGGGGAAGGGAAGGGGCATGGGGGGTGCAGATAGAGGCCCCTGTGGAGAGGAAGGGAGTGGGGCTGGGGTAGGGGCAGGCACTGCCCAGCCAGGGGTGAGGCAGGTGCACGACAGAGCCATGGGCAGCTCATCTAGGGGGCATCAGGGGTGTGGAGGGGGAGCAGGTCCCTGCCACTGCGTGCACCCCTTGGGGAGGCATGGGGGGCATGTGCCCCCTGGATTTGTGCATGGGGCTAGGGCAGACTGCCTGCTGCGGGCTCAGAGCAGGGGCTGCACCAGCCTCTTCCCAGCAGGGGGGCTGGGCCAGGACTGTGCTCAGGGCGGGTGGGGATGGCAGTGCTGGGAGTGGTGGCTATGGTGAATTTTGGGGCAGCTGCAGTCCACTTAGTAGGTCCCCCTCCCAGTGGTACTACCGCCCACCCCGACTGCAGCCCCAGCCCAACCCCACACTGGGGCCCCTGGCCCCAAGCCCACAGTTTGCAGCCTGCCCTCACTCTGCGCACAAATCAGGGGGAACATGCCCCCCTGCCTTGCCCAGGGGTGTATGCAATGTCAGGAGCCCCCCCCCATGCCCCCAGATGAACTGCCCACAGCTCCACCCTGCACCCTACCCTGGCCCAGCTGGGCAGTGCCTGATGCCCTTGTCCCAGTCCCTCCCTCACCATGGGGGTCTCAATCTCCCCCCCTCAATGTCCCTTCCCTCCCCCACGCCTCTTCCCTTCCATAGACTTACCGGCCGGACACTGCTCTCCACGCTGCCAGGCTGCATTCCTGGCCACATGTGTCCTGTGGCTGCACTCCTGCATGCAGCATTTATCAGTGACATTATTGGTTATACTGACCAAAGAAAGCCGATTGCCGATAATGTCAATTTGCCTTTTATTGGTGCCAATCCAATATGGACTAATGTATCAGTGCACGTCTAAATATTACCTTGCAGTTTGGATAATCGGTCACATGCTCTGAGTAACAAAGGATGAGTAGCCAAAGTGAAGAGTTTGGGAGCAGACCAAAGGTTGAAATTTGTTTTCTTAACTGTTCAGTTGCTCCTGGTGAATATGCGGAAATTGGAGTGTTTTTTTAAATAACCTGTAGCCCGAAGAAAGTGTTAAACTCACTTTATAGTTTACTCAAAATTGGTAGTTTGACCATAGCTGGGTTATATAATTTTAGATAGACAGACTAACAGATTTTGCTATAAAACTAATGGTTGGAACTTTCCCCAAACATCCAAAAAGTTAATGGAAAGTCCCTTGTACAACTATAAATTCTCTCTCCTGCATCCCACTTGCACACTGTGTTTGATGACAGAATGTATTGGGTTTGCTTTCAAGTGGGTTAGACTTTTATTTCTCTGTTTTTGTGGCTTTAACTTATGTCCTCAGACTGTGGCGTGGTTACAAGTTCCCTGCTTGAGTGCATATTTGTCTGCTCCTGCAGCAACAGCCAAGTTGTGCTTTCTAGTGCTGCAGGGACCTTTACCCCCATTCAGCAGTTTCCTAGAAATGTGACAATCTAATGTCACAATCCAAGCAGTGTTCTTGTCCCAGAGGATTTCAACAATGTCACTTGGGTTTTTGGCAATGATTATAATACTGAACTTTAATAATGATACTCTGCATTTACAATGACCCTTCCATCTGATGATTCTATATGCTTCACTAAGCTTCATTACATCCTTAGGCAAGGACGAATTATCCTTATTTCTTCAGTGTGACAAACTCAATCACAGAGGTTAAGTCACTTACCTAACAAACTGATGTAGCGAGTGGCAGTGCCAGGAATGCAATCTCAGAGTTATGACCCTGATTCCCTCCACTCTTGCTCTAACTACTGAATGTCACTCACTCAGTGAGATGTAGGAATAAGAACTGACAGCAAATAGTCACAGAGTAGGTAAAGGGCTGGGCAGCACATGCACAGTGAAAACAAAGCTCTTCTGAGTCAGTAGAAATAGAGAAGTGAAATGTATTACTGCACAGGGGAAAGGTCCACTGTCTCCTCCCCAGGCAGGAGGGACCTGGAATTAGCCCTGCTTTGCTATATCCATGCTGTTCCCCAGTTGACCTGTCACACTAATGCTAGAAGGCTTGAGCGTTCACTAGAGAAGGAGATATTTTGATAGTCAGTGCTAATTTGATTTTTTGTTCCGTAATCCTGCTGTGATATTTCTCCTTACTCCTACACATGCCTTCTCCTACCCCTCCCTGGTGTGGCCAGTGTGCTGACTTAGACAGGGAGTGGCACAATGGAAACCTTTCTAGCACAAATTGCTTTTCCTGGATGGTGACAACACTGGATCAACAGTGAAGGAGACCCACAAAGTGCAAGAATTGTGGAAAGCAAGGAATACATGGAGACTAGGGGTCAAATTAATCCCTGTTGTAGCAGCACTGAAATTAGAGTCTGTCCACTAGGACAGGGGTGGCCAAGTGACACAGGAAGCCTCTGTATACGGCATGTGGTAGACCATGGAGGGGACAGGCAGCACAGCAGCAGATAGGGCAGGGAGCACAGAGCAGGAAACAGAAAGCAAAGCAACCAATGGGGCAGTGGAAGGGGATCAGAGTGGCATTTGGAGAGGGTGTGGAGTTAGTTTGTGGCACACCTATTAAAAAGCTTGTCCAACACTGGACTAAGAGTTGATTTGGTCCCAGTGGCTCCCAGTCTCACTTCAGGGAACAACAATGAGAAAAAAAGTTCCAGCACTCTAATAAAAGCTATACCAGAATTCCTATCCCCAGGCACTCATCTAAAAATACAGTATCATCTGACTCCAGCACTCTTTCCTGCCCAGGCAGGGGGTTGGATTTCATGATCTGTTGAGGTCCCTTCCAACCCTAGCATCTATGAGTATTCACACCATATTCAGAGACTGTGCTCCCCTCTAGGAACCAGATTCTTTATTTCACTCCACCAGTACCCTGTTAAGTGTGCCCTCATCTCTTATCTCTTAGTTTGCATGTCCTTGAACAGGCATGTGCATAACATCAGTATGGCCATGCCTGCTCCCACTTTCAGTGCAAAAGAGCTCAGGCCCTTAAACACATAATCCTTAGGGTACAAGATCAGATCTGTGGGAAAAGACTGATCATCATGCATCCACTTTAGAATGTGTGTTTTTTTGCAACAACATCCAGCCTAAGTGTCATAGCTGTCTTACCAATGATAAACTCTTGTGAGACAGAGTATAACAGGAAAGGCAGATTATTGCTGACTGTGTCTAGGCAGCCGAGAGATAAAGCCACTGGTGATGGAGAGGTCTTGGCTGCTATAAGGCAGGAATATCAGGCTCCTATGCCAGTTTCCTAGTCTCACTGAAGGAGGTGTCTTAAATGGAAGGGTATATGGTTGTGGCAGCACTATGTTTCCTGAAGATTTGCCACTGGTAGAGATTAGAGAAGTCCCTGGACTATTCTAAAATCTACTGAGCCCAAAGTTGGAGGCGCACATAACGGGGTCCCTCACAGCACATCGGGTCCTGCAGGAAGCAGCTTTAAGCCCAAGAGAAAAACAGGCCTTATGTAACCTGACATTGCATGGAAGCCAACAGTGCTGCATGAGCCTTATCTGTTATTTGTTGTGTATCTCTGCAGCCATCTCAGCTGCTTCTTCCATAATTACAATATCTCTGATATGCTAAATTGGAGGACCCTTGGAAATGCCCAGGACTGAAGGAAGTGATGTTTAGTGATAAAACAACTGGACGTCTGGTTATTTCTGGGTATCAACGATTCCACAACACTCCTTGGTAGAGACAGTTGGACCCTCAGCTAGTGGAAGTTAGCACACCTCTACCGCAGTCTACAGGGTTTTTCTAATTTGCTCATCTGGAGTACCTTATTCAGCATGTTTGCTCTGCTGTTTTGGCTGAAGTACAACTATGGCAATTATGCTATTGTCTGCAGTTTATGCACTTTCTTCTGGGTAACAATATTCTTCTTGACTTCCTGTCTTAAACTGCTGTGGGCTGTTAAAACGCTGCTTCAGTTAATAATTCAAGTGATAGATAAGGTGTAGACTTTGAGAGTGAGCTTATAAAGTGTTTTGTCAAAAGAATGCTACAATGCATGAATATAATAGGTTATAGTTTTTCTGGGCTGCCAAACAACAAGTCAAATAATCCATGGCCACCCCTAGCTGTAAAATTAGTATAACCCCTGCAGAGCAAGGCCAGTGCTGACAGAAGATATCAACCACTCACTATAAATGGCACAGTGCACTTCCTCTCTGGTTTCTGTGAAGGGCACTTGCCAGTGTTATAAATCACTGATGCAAGAAGGCACTGTCAGAGAAAACCAATCCTGTAGATTTTTGAACTCAAATTATTCTAGTAATGAATTCAAACCTTTGAACTGCCTACAAAAAAGGGCTACTGCATAAGCAGCAGCATCTTGGCACAGTGGAAAGGCCCAACTATGAGCAAACTACTTTCTATCTGTACAGGTTTTAGAGTCTAAGGTCACCTACAAACACGGTGTCAGAGTGCCTCCAGGTACCCATGCTGTGATTCCACTGAAGTCCATTTCCTTCAGTCTGACATTTTTGTGATGACAGACTCTCTCAGAAGATCCTCCCTCTTTTGTTAAAACACTTTTCCTGAGAGCTATTAAACATTTATGTTGAAGTCCTGCCCAGAGGCTGTAACCAGGTCAGGGCCCCATTGCACTAGGCATGGTACAAACACATTCAGTGACAGCCCCTGTGCCAAGGAGTTTATGTGAACCCTTTCAGTCTTGACTAGTGCAAGGTTTCTCACCAGCTTTAACCAAAATGGAGCACAAGATGAGACGCTAAAGTAGAAGATGAACCTGTCCCTATTCTACATTGTCACACCAATTGATCTTGCTCCCATTATGTCCATACAAACCTGAGAACGCGGCCAGTCTACAAATAACCACCTCCACAAATTCTATTCTTAACAACCTCTACTCCCACTGACAGACAAAAACACTGCAAAAACTGTATTTGCTCTCTCTCAGGATTTCCTGTTCCACCTTGAAACCTGGAGCAAACAGGTTGGACCGTCTCACGACCTTAACAATGAACTGAGGTCTAGAACTAGACAATGGTGATTTACAGTCATCTCCCTGAATCTTCAATCTGAAGTACTAAAGAAGACAGCCATGAAGCTTTCTGGAGAAGAATCTCCCAGAGCCTTGTGTCAGAGGGATGGCAACAATGGTTTACATCCCCTGGTGAAGAAAGGCAGTGCTTGTGGGCAGCAGTGATCCCAGGGCATCAACACTAAAATCTGCCTATGAGATTAATGAAATGGAAATACATGATTTACCAGTCAGAACTCACTTCCTGGGACCAGGGGACTCTGAAATGCTTGGAGGCACATAGTGTGAAAAGCCACAGGAGAATGGGGAGAAAGAAAGCGTTTCTAAAAATGAAATGATTTTCTTCACTTTGAAAGCTAGAGGGGGAGATGGTAAATGGGGAGCAGGACTGAAAAGCTTGGAGGTGCCATATCAAGTAGCAGGCGCTTGAAAGTGAGCACAGATGCTCTGTGGCTGGGGGTGCTTGTGTACCGTCCCTGCAGAGGGGAATGGGGATGCTGAGGCTCTTTGTATAGAGTGGCACCATTTTCCTGCACAAAGAGGTAGCGGCTCAGCACAGCTGCACCAAGACCATGATCAAGGGGCAGTTCAGGAAAACAAGGTCAGCTGACAGGCAGAATAAACATGTATGGGGACAAAAACACCTCCCGGCCCTGCCCTGACCCCTCCTCTCCAGCCCATCCTGGCTTGTTTGGCAGCTTTCATAGGTCACTGGCCTTTGCTTCTGTATTGTTTAATTTCAGACTCCACCTCAGCACGTGGCAGAGGGCAAACAAGAGACAAATGTTGGCCGTTTGGGAGCTCCCCTCCCTCACACAGCGGGCAGAAGAGAGCATGTGGCCTGTGAACTCCTACTCACTGGGAGGGATATTAAAAGGCTGAGAGCCCGAATGCCAAACAAAGGCAGTAAATGAGCCTTGGATTTCTGCTTAACATCTACACGGGCAGTGAAATTCCATTCAACTTGGGGTCAGCACACGGTGGTAAGCTCTCTTGGATTGCCCAAGGGCATAGTGCCCACCTCAAGGGAAGTCCCTATAGAGGCCGGCATGCAACAAATCTGGGTTTCTCCAAATCGAGAAGCAGTCTTGCTCAGGACTGTCCATCCTCAGCGTAGTCCCCAAAGGGATTCTTCATGCTCACTGCCAATCTGGTACGCAGCCCCTGCCACCTGACTTACGTACAGAGCTATCTGATCCAGCCACAGTGAGCTCACACAACTCAGTGCCAGTTTGGGTGAGGCAGAAGCACGGTTCTTATTCAATGTAAAAAGAAAACCCTGAGCACAGCTGCAGCAATGCGCAATAGCCCTTCTGGCTACTATGATGAATCGTGACCTGGTAATAAAAATAAACTAAACAAGAGTAATAAAAGCCTTCTGCAGAGCTGAAGTCTTTGTAGGTTTATGGCCCTTGCAAACGAAAGAAGATACTGGGCTATAGATCACACCAGCTTCCACATCGTCCCCTGAACAGAACTGAACTGCATGTTCTCCATCAGCCTTTCCGGCCTCCCCTCAGATGCCAGAAGAAATGAATAACTCATCAGCTGCCATGGTCTTCTAGTTCTTAAGAATTGAGATGCTATACTCATTTAGTTCCTCACTCCAGTTGAAGCTTTCTCACCATTTCCTCAACTACCAGCAGGAACTGGGCTACATTGGTTTGTCTTCTTCTGAAGTCCTTCTTCTGAAAACCAAACTCTTATCCCAACTTCACTTCTTCTATGTATATGCTCTTTCCTCTAAAAAGGAAGCACAGTTATATCAATACCTATTACAGTAGTTGTTTACATGTTAACACCCTTTATACTGTTGGTGTAACTGAAAATCAAGTTAATTTTCTTTGTGGGTCTCCATGTTGGTGCTTGTCTTCCATCCTAAGTCTCAACTTTGATGCACAGATATCATAGTCATGGGGCTCCAGGAATACCTAAGGGAGTTTGTTGGACAACAAGCCACTCAATCCCTTCTTTCTACTTCTGAAGCTGAGTCCCACCAGCTGAAAAATCAGCTAAATATGTCCCAGGAGCTACTGGTCCTAGGAGACAGAAGGGTAATCTGGTAGTTAAGTCACAGTTCTAAGGCTCAACATGGGTAAAGCCTCACCTTATGGAGCTATTAATGCTTGTAGATGCCATGAAACAATTAGGCCCATTGTGTGAATTTAGGCCAGAATTTTCAAACTGGAAGGTATCCAGTAATATCCCTAGATTGCCTTTTAGGACTCTAAATAAAAGACTCAATTTTCAGAAGGGCAGGGGAGCTGAACACTCATCTGCTGCTCTCTCCATCTTCAGTGGGGGGTAAGGATACTCAGAACATCTGAAGAAAACAGATAATTTATTTGGGTGGCTCACTGTGAATTTAGATTTGTAACTTCATGCAGCCATGTTTGGAAATTCTGGCTTCAACCAGCCAGCGCTTTTTTCTATATCTGTGAAATGGGGATAACATGTCACAGGGAAGTTCTGAGCCTCAGTTCATGTTTATAAATGTTTATAAGTTTTAGTTGTTATGTGCTGTGATCCTTAGAAAGAATTACTGAAGAGGTAACTACTATTACATCATGTACCTGAAAAAAATGGGCCAGCAGTGGACAACCTGATCAGCAAACAGAGACATTATCACACAAGTGCAGGAATCTACTGGTACAAAGAAGTGAGGGCTGGGATATCCATTGGATCCACCTTTAGAAGTGTGGCTAGTCAGTCAAATGTTTATGAAAATATCTGGGGGAGAAAGGAGACACCCAAATTATCTGTATCCCACAGAAGTTACTTCCTGTATCACTTTGGATACCACTAGTTTAGAATTCGGAAATAGAAAGGTTTGACTGAAATACAGAAATCTAACCTTAAAACCATTATGGTCTGGGAAAAGGATAGATTCCTGGATGCTAAAAGAGATGTGCATGTCACTGAATGCAATTATAGCTTTTTGTATACTGGGAGAGTCATATTCCCTGTCATAACTCAGTTGGGTGATGCTATAATTAGGGTTGTGAAAGAATTTCTATCTGAAACTCTTATATTCAAGCAGTTAAAAACTCCCCCCTCATGTTCAACCTTTCTCAAAATAACCTTCTGGGCTGTTGTTTCTCATACATATATCTCAGGCCAAAAAACAATTCGTTTTGGAAATTTTGGGGAAATCCATCAGCTGTATTTGAGGTGATGTGTTGGAGTTTTCTGCCATTTAATTGTCAGGGTTTTTTTCCCGCCTTTCTGTTCACATCCCTGAAAATCAGTGGGTTTTTTTTAAAGAAAAGTCCCAGACTCACTACAGACTTTAGTCATCTGAGAGGAATAACTAATCCTATTAGTTTGACTGGAGCCAAAATTGTACCTTTCATTCTGTGCCTATTGTGTCCATGTATCAAAAAAAAATTTCTCTTCAAAGACAATAGTTCAGCAATACTTTACACTTCCATATCACCTTCTATCTATCTCACATCAGTTGAGTTGACACAGGAAGTTAGGGACAGAAGTTAGGGACAAAACCAGAACTGCAAGACAAGTCTTTTTGCACCCAGTCCTGTGTTTTAACTCCCATACAGAGTGAAAGATTGTCTTAAAAGACTGCCACAAAGTGTGCCCTCTTGTTTGAATACTGGCTCAGCATTTGTTGGTACTGCTGCCCAAACTGTTTTTTGAGTAAATCATCTTGGTATCCATCCCCACTGTAGTCACCTCAAAAAGCTTATGTTGAAATATTAAAAGGATATATCTCTATGAAACCAACTATGTTGCTCCTTTGCTACCTTTGATTTTATCAGTCAGCTAGGAAACCAAACCTAGTAAAAGTAGGCCCAGAGAGGTGTTTTGTATCTGTCACTGTGGCCAAGTTCATGCTTAACCATGAAAAGGGAACACATTGCAAAGACTTAGGGTCTGGCTACAGCATACCCTTTCTCAAGCACACCACACTCACCTGCTCAATCCTGCTTGCACAAGCCACATACAGAAATGTGGCAGTCAAGCTGCTCTGAGTGTACCCATTGTGACCACCCTCAGCCATGCCAGACAAGTCAAGCATGGCTCTGGGAAGGCATTGGAGTGGGCACCCCCTGAGGAGTTTCACGGACCTGCTTACAGGTGTGACGCATGCAAGTAGGAGTGGACAGATATAACGTATTTCAGCACTGGGAATTCAGTCTAGATATACTCAAAGGGTAATTGATGGATGGACATACCACCTCCCCTCATAATACATTGACTCATGGCCCTTCTCCAGCTGGAATTATTTAGCAATGAAAACCAAAACAATTATAAGCACATGAGCTGCAACTTTCTCATGTTTGCCAGGAACTGTACCCCGTTGGGAACCCTGCATAGAAAAGAGACATCTAACCACGTAATAATATGCTTTAAAGAAAGCTTAATCTGCCACTGCCCTTTTCCTCCCCTCCTTCAGTATGAGTGGCTTTGAACTGTCTTGATCTTTATGTGCTAGATACTTGGAAGCTGATGCTGCAATGATATCTTAATCAGCCCTTATTTTTAGCATGTGGTTATGAAAAAAACTGAGTGAGAGATGCACAAAATTCCAGTCTCCTGGATGAGCATTGTCAAACAGCCTTTGCTTTGTTATGATGGCTCCACCTATGAAGGATTCTGAAGCTCTCACAGAATGAGGTCCCTCCTCTGATGTCTGCTGTTCAGCTGGCTCAGCAGCTCAACCTTTCAAAAACACTGCAAATGTGGATTTAGTGCTTGTGAAAAGTGCTGGCGTCTTCATATCCAGAGAGTGGTGGTGGGCAGAACAATGGAAGCCCTCCTCAAATGAGGCAGGCAGGTCACAGAAACTAGGCCTTAGCTGAGTACAAGGGATAAAGAATGAAAAAGATAATGCTGTGGGGTGCAATCTCTTTGAATCCTGGAAAAGGATTCAAGGCTGGAACCTACTGGAACAAAAGACCTGCAGTGTCCACAGGACCAGAAAATAATTAATTCTGGGGGGCAAATTATAAAAAAAATTGAGACAGGGTGAGCTCTCTTTGAAGCCTGGAAAGTAGATCTAGACACACCTGAAATTAAAAGCTAACACCCTTAGTTAAGAGGCGGCCACAAACCTCAGAATACCACAAAATGTTTGAGGAAAAAAGCCCAGGGTTGTGGGGAGAGGCCTAGGCAGATAGGAAAGATGGTCCTAAACCCAACCAAATACAAATATCCACTCTCTCAGCAGAGGGAAGACTTGCAGAGCCAGAAGACAGCAGATGTAAAGAATTCTGTATATATAAAGGGCTTCATCCATCTGTCTGTGTATCTGTCTGTCCCGAATGCTCTTGGAGCACTCTGATTGGCTGTCTCAGCAGCCAATCACAATGCTTACTGAAACAACGCCTCAGAGTGCTCCACACAGACAGACCCAAAGACAGATGGCCAAATGTGGGAAGTGGGGGGTGTCACAAGGCCGGACGTAGAGCGGGGGTGGGGGAGGAGGGAACAGGTGGTGTGGTACACAGCCAGACACAGAGCGGTGGCAGTGTGGGTCAGTAGCTGGCGGCCGCCTCATGCAAACTTCCCCCCACCCCTGCTCCTGGGAGGTGGCGGTGGCGGTGGCAGTGGCAGCGCAGGGTGGTGGCCCGCAGCACTCTGTCCCTGCCCACCCCCCATCACTCTTGATGGGCAATACACTAGTAAGTAATAAAAAAGCAGGTATGATCCAAATGTTGACTAGTTCTAGAGGCTGAAATTTTCTACTCTCAGAATTTCCCACATTACCCGACTTGTTGCCACAGCCTGAGAAAGAAAGACTATTTCTATGAGCCAGGGATCTTAGTACCAGACAGTGGCTGGCACTGCCAAGCTGCACACACTTCTGGTGATGCTGTGTAGCTCCATTGCAGTAGATCTCCAGCCGAATGAAAAGTGCACCTTAAGAAGGAACCTGCTGCTGAAGAGATATCTAAAACCAGCAGAAAAAATGAGATACTCTACATGTATCTTCTTCTGGCTGCCACACAACAGAAGAAACCTTCTTTTGTTTGGGAAAGGTAGTATAACTGCTGCCACAAAGGAGCTTTCAGTGTAGATTCACACAATTTTTCAAACAGAGAAAACAGTGGAGTGAAGACTAGGCCAGAGGTTAGTTTAGCCTCCAAGCTCATTCAGTACTTGTAATTGTACCTCTGCTCATCCATGGCACACACATAGTGAGTTTAGATCTTGCTGGCTTTGAAGATCTCTATGTAAAGATATTAAGATAACAGTGTACACATCACAGTTGGTGCTAACTGTCCTCTTCAGCTATAGTCTCAGTAGAGCAGCTACAACATTAGTTTTTAGCTCATAATGCAAAGCTAAATGGCTGTATAACCAATTACCAACCCTCCCTCCCCATGACCTCAAGTTTTCTCTGGCAGTAAACCTTTAAACCTAATCCAGAGCAACAGAACTGGCCTTAGGGGTAGGTGACATGGATGACTACTCAAGGTACCGTGGTCAGGGGGATGCCACACACACAGGGAGTCTCTATACATGCACATTTAAGGTCCATTCACCCAATATAAGGCACATTAGCCCAATTTCAGGCACATTAAGAGCATGCATCTACACATGCACATCCTTAATGTACCTTAAAAATGGTAATTTTAGGTTTCTTGAGCCTAAATTTGATACCTGCATAAAGCAGGTATAAATTTATGCACTAATAGCTAAGTTGCATTAGCAAACATGTAGATTCACTAATGCACATTAATGTGGTGTGTGTCCATTGACTTGGGACTGACTTTAGTCCTAAGTTGGTTCACACTCGCGTTAATGCACCTTCATGCACACATGTGTATATGTTTGCCTAAATCATGTTAATGTGCATTAGGCTAATGTGCATTAAGTTTAGGAGCATGTAAAAACATGTGTAAACACTCCCACACAGCAGCAGCACCTGGCCCCCCCAATCAGTGGCACTACTGCAGGTTGGAGACTCTGGAGGGGAAAGGGACTTGGAGGGGGAGGAAGGGAGGAGGTGGCAAAATATAAGTTTGTGCAGGGCATCATTTTACCTAAGGCCGGATCTGCAGAGCCACTGAGCTACAATGGCATTGTGGGGTCTGCAGTTAAGCGGTCCAATGGGCCACTGGTTTACAATCTCTCAGTACAGAAGCAGCCCCTGAATGCTAGGAACTGTGCCAGCGTGTTGGTGAATTCAGGTGTTTGCAGCCTGGGTGTGACAAACATTGATTTGAAAGGGACATTTAAAGCACTTCCTGTTGCCTCATTCACACAATGTGTAAACAGTGACATTATCTCTCCTATGGGAGCAGCTGACTCAGTGGCTAGGCCAGCTGCAGCAAAAGGTGTCTCCATCCCAGGCAACAATAAAAAAGCAAAGAGGTGCATCATGTGGGTCTGCAGTTGAGAGAAATACAGCCATCCTTATTGTTGTGCTGAGAGCAATTACCTTTCTAGTCTCGTACACTGTTCTATTTTCTCCCTGTCTGATGAGAATTTGTCACTGGCCAAAGGGTAAGCAGGATGCAGGCTGGCTGGCTGCTATTGATGTGTGCAGCATAATTATACCTGGACCTCTCAGCATCTTAAATGCCTCAGAGACATGCTAAAAGGAAAATGTGCATGCTAAATACAGACTGGTCAAAATAGCATGGAATATCTTCTGGGAGTTAAAACAAGTATATGAGAGGTATGAACCCTGGGCTCTACTCCCAACTCTGCCACTGATACCTTCTCTCAGTTTTTCCCCTCAATTTACCACATGTGTGTGCATACACATGTACTTATAGGCTAGGGACAGACATTACACCTAAACCGATTTAAGTGATCAGAAACTGGTTTAAACCTGTAACAGAACAGATCTTCAGTGCACATAAACAAGTTTAAAAATGGCTGAAACCAGTTTCTGATAAACCTGGTTGAATGTAGTATCACAGTTAGCTGATTTGGCTCTCTGCTCCACAGCAGGTCTGGTCTCTCCTCTCTGCTCCCTGGCTGCAACTCAGCAGAGACTTGCAGGCTGCTTCTCTCCCCTCCCTCCCTCTTCCCCCTCCCTCTTCCCCTCCCCACTCCCTGCTAAGCAGGAATTCCCCTCTCCCCTCTGTCTTGCTGAGAGGTATCTGTGTATTAACTAGCACACCACAGAATCAGGTAGCTGGTAATGCCCCTCTGTTGTTTTCTTAATGGGGTGACAAACACTGTTATCACTTCCCTGCTGGGCTAATCAGAGTGTCCTGTCACCACGCCCCTACCCCCTGCAGCTCAGCACTGTGAAGCAAAGGGACAGCTGCTCTAGTGCCCCCTGGTTTCTAGCCTGAGCCACTGCAGGCATGTGCCTGCATTTCTGGAATGAAAAAGGAATGTCTATCCACCTCCAAATTGGCTCAAGATTTGCAGGTTAGACTAACCTTTAAAGATTGAATGAATTCAGGCTCCGTCTTTTTGACTGTCTGTCCTTAGCCATAAGGAGCGTTATGACCTAACACTGAAAGGCACCATATCAGTATTACTTTGATAGATAAGCTCACCACCTCTGAAAACTTCTAGACTGAATTCCCAGGATACAATCTGCTGGGATAACCAAACAATATTTCCTATTACCATTTTCTATTACTTGTGTAAGCAGCTAGATATACTGTAGAATACTGGGAACTGGGTCACTGATTGAGACCACTGGAGTATACTAGAATGCCAAGAGTGCCCCGAATACTCCAGGTTCAGCTTTCCTACCATCCTGCCTGCCCATTTTTTGCCCTCTTAATGCACCACCCATCTCAAATTCAAGGGGTTATTTGAACCACTTTGTTCAACCCATTATAAGAACTAGGTTCAGTTGAAAAATTTGGGTTCATATTCTGAACTCTACCAGAAATCAGAGGCATTTATATACTCACCTCCAAGTGTCCCTTCTTTACACATACACTACTGAGTATATACCAGATACAATAGCAAGTGCATGCCAATTTCTTAGTGTTCCTATCTGCTTCCTTTGTCTCCCACACCAGGAAGTCAAAAAGCTATATTTGAGGCTGAATTTAATTGCTTTCTAGATTGCAAGAAATTGCATCTTCTCTAAATTATAGTTTGTTGGGTAACTGACATTCCTTTTGACCAGAGGTATTTGCTCCCTTAGCCCAAACTTCCCCCCAGCTTCAGAGCAAGCAGTCATTTGTTATACTCACTGACTCAGCACATCCAAAAAATCCCGCAGAGCAACATCCGCACTGAGGAACTCTTCAAAATAAAATCCTGTCTAAGGGTTTGCTTGACATCTCCCCAATCTCTAGGTATATGGTGCCATAGCTGCTGCCTCCCGAATCACTTCCCTAGTGCTGAACCTCTCTGGAAGCCAGAGATAAGCGAGACATTGGGCTTGATTTTCCACCAGCTTGCCCCTTCTGTCATCATTCATATCAGTGCAAAGTGTACATAAATCACTAGCAAAACCAATTCCTCCACTCACAAGACTGTTAGCAGGTTGACCTCACTTTGTGCAGGAGTTAAAACTTTTAAAAACCCAATCAGAAAGACAATGAAAAAAAACCCAGATGAAACTCCAAAACACTGGGCCCTAACTCCATTTCCCATCACCAAAGGAAAGGGACTAATATTTGTCTAATTTGAACACTGAATTCCCAGGGACAACACAGAAAGAGTGTAGGATACCATAGACAGCTGTTGAAAGATTTCGAGGGTGTTACTTCTGGCAGGACATCAGGTTCTAATACCATACACTGAGAGCACTGGGGTAGCAGTAGTAATGCCGCTTTACACAGATGAAGGCACTTCATGTATGGATCATAAATGGCTCATACAAGCAATAATTAATAGTAAATTCTGGAAGAAAAGAGTTAGAAACTTGACAGTTCTAGAGATGGAACCACAGGGAATCTTTTAGAGAGTCCCAAATTTAGAAGGTAGGTTCGCATATCCATCTATTATTATTACTATTATTATTATTATTAACCATCTTGTGTTAAAGGAGGCAGGACAAGACAAGAAAAAAGTAGGTGTTGGAAGACCTTATGAGCATTCCTTGTAATAGGATTGAGAAGATATAACGGGCTATTTTCTTATTTTAGTTTTAATAAGACCAGAGGCCTAAGCTGTACGTGTAAAATGTGTGTATATACACAGAGTCAGGTAAATGTACAAACAAAAGGCTTCTTTCTCTTTACAAAAGAGATGTTAGATTGTGAATACAACTACTAGATTTCAATGTGCACGTTCATATGCTGGGCTTGTGGGTACTTGTTTGCACCCATTATTGTACATTTTTTGGGATCAGTTCTGGGAGTTATTTTTGAAAGCTATATCCATGTAGCCACATGAAAGCTATAAGCTAGAATGCAGAGATGGCTCCAAGCTGAAACCCTACTTCTACATCCTCACAAACTTTTGGGAAGGGTAGATTTAGACCCAAACTTTACAACTCAGCTGATTTCCCCAAGAAAGCATCTCCAGTTCTTTTCACAAAAAAAAAGATCCATGACCATCCGTAAAACCCTTCTGCTGAATTCTCAGCTGTTTCAAGATGGAGTTCAACATATCAATCTGTTTGCAAAACCTTCCAAGGCTTTGTTCTAGCCTACAAATACAGAGATGAGTCAGGGAACTAACTTACTCCATAAAGACTTTACCACCAAAGGTGCCAGTGGAAACACAGTTTAAATAAGGGGGGTTCCTTTACCAAGATAGTTAAACTAGGTCCCTGAACAAAAGAAATTATTCAGACAGAAGGACTCCTTTGCTGGTATAAGCTGGAAGTTTTGCTAGCTGTGATTTTATCACATTGCTAATGGCATAGCTATTCCAGCAAAACTCTTTAGTGCAGACCTGTCCTAAATGAATTGAAAGCAGTTTAAATTGGATGAATTATACCTTCTACCATTCATCTGCTACTCTCAGCTCATAAAATGCCATGTAGAATCCCCTCTGACTGTTACCCCTTATCTCTTGCTCTCTCTTGAGCATCCTTTCTTACATCACTGTGGTTTTTTTTCTTTCATGTAATACTGACTTGACGTCTCATGTTTTGGACCTCAAAAGCTGATGAAAAGCTCAAGAGCTTTGTGACTTGTGCACCCGATTCAGAGGCACTTTTGAAACTCCCATACGTAGTTGGCATGAAAGAAGCTACACAATAAGAAGCAATTATTTTCTATTGCATCCTGGACATGGCAGAGTTTAAGGATATAGCATGGAGTTATTGGTCTGAAGTCTAGAGTGAACAGAAGTCAGAACTGTGCAGATTATAGTATCAGCTGTGTTTACAGTTTAATTGCTTTTAGATGATCACAGCCCATTTTCTCTTACTTTTTGGAGTATGATTTACTGAAGTCTTGAAAAGGAATTAGCAAAATAACCACTTTAGATTAAGAAACTTAATTCAACTATCAAAGCAGGAAAAAGGATATTAATATCTTGGCTTCTTCTAAAACTCTACCTATACAGCATCACAAAAGACTGAAGAGAGACCATTAAAACCAATGACATCTCATCAGAATCGTGTCTTTAGGTTGAACATACTATGATGGTAGGACATTCAGCTGTGACCAAGGGTAGCATAACTCTGCTTACAATCAGATACATCCCTATTTCTTTCTAATAACTTGGACTTGCCAGTTTCACTGAACAAACGTATAAAATATACAAGAAAGAAGCAACCAAAATGATTCAATACACCATTTAATAAAATCTCTTAGTAGTTTTTTGCAGAGTTAGCTTCTTTTGGAACTGGTAGACACATGGTCTTAAACAAGCCACAACAGGGCCTCCATCTGAACACACATACACCTCCAAAACCACTTACGTATATTCAGGTTTTTCAGCACTAGGCTTCTGCATATAGGCAATGAAAGTTGTACATTTGGTCTCCTTGTTCCCTAGGATAGAAAATTTCACATCTTATAGGAAGCCATCTTTTTAAAATCTGAAGCATTCTAAATGCTGAAGGGGCTGGTGTTATACGTATTCATTGTTTTGTTGAGTAACTATACTCGGATTCTGTAGTGTTAATGGAAAGGTCTGGGATTTCTTATCTAAAGAGCAGAACCCTGAAGTCAACCAGGTAACTCACTAGCTCTCAATCTGCAGGATGCCACTTATCTTCCATTTACTTTTGCTTAGCATTTTAATAGACTAGAACATTCAGGGTGCCTAGAAACATGCTCATTCATGTTCTAATTAGAACGCATCAGAGCAGATTCAATTAATCAAATTACTTTGCATTCTAATTAGAATGCTTCAGCGTCATCTCACCATCAGATGTGCTAAGCCCAGCACATTTCAAAATGGCCACGGAGGCTAGGGGGCACTTGTATACATGACACCATTACCATGTATACATGACCAAAATGTCACTTGTGTGGCTTAATGCCATCACACTGTACATGTGCAAATGTTTTGGGGGTTTAAAATGAGTTTTCATTGTTGTTGCAAATTGAAATGGTTCAGCTGTCAGCTCACCTCCTGGCAATGGGAGAGGTGGGCAGGCTCCACAGAAAAAAAGGATTGGGCCTCTTGCCACTTCTGTCTACACCGAGCTCCTGCAGCTGGCAGGATGCCTGGGGCCTCCCGGGAATGGACTGGCTTGCCCCTAGGGCAGTGCAGAAAGATGGGAGAAAGCAACTGGGTTTGCTGGTGGTGGGAGAAGGCAGCAGGGACAGTGCATGAGGTACTGGAAGCCTGAGCAGCTAGCTGGGTGCTGCTCCAGTTCATAGGGACCTGATTCAATGCTTTCCTGAGCCCTCCTGGGCTTCCAGTGCCCCAGCTACATCCCCGCTGCCTTCTCTGGCTGCTAGCAAACCCAGCTGCCCTTCTGCTGCCTTCCTATGCTGCCCAGGGGCAAGCCAGCTCATTCCTGAGTGGCCCCAGCCATCCTGCCAGCTGCAGGAGCCTGCTGATGGCAGAAGTGGTGGTGGACCTGACCCTTTTTCTTTTTTGTAGCAGAGTCTGCCAGCCTGTCCTGGGGAGTGAGGCTGCCAGCGGGCCGAGTGGTTCCTAAGCTGCAGGGGACCCCAGTCCTTCCTTCCACAGTGGCGATGACCCCCAGGGCTAGCTGGGCAGACTGCTAGTGGGCCAAGTGCTGCCTGATCCAACTCTTCCCTGAGCCCCCCCACTGGAAGCCCACTGGTGCTGCTCCCTGGGTGGGCTGGGAAACAGTCGGATTGGGCTGGGTGCTGCCTCTGAGCTGGGGCAGCACCTGGCTTGCTAGCAGCTCACCTTGGAGGCCCCATGGGGCACCACTGCTGCAGAGGGAAGGACTGGGGCCCCCTGCAGCTCAGGGGCTGCTTGGCCTGTTGGCACTGGCAGCTCACCCCTCAGCTGCAGGCAACCTCTGGCTCCAAGAAAAAAGAAAAAGGATTGGGCTCCTTACTGTAACACGATGGAAAAATTGAAATGGTGGCTTTCAATTAAAAACCCGCTGTTTCAATTCAGGGGGCCTAGAATAAAACCCTAAGGACTAAACCCCTGTCACTAGTATAAGTGCCCAGGATTGCCAACTCTGAATCTTTTCTGGGAGGTTTCTGGAATGGCAGCATGCCTGTGACACACAATGTGAATTTGCCCGCATGTTTGCATATATCAGTTATGGATTACGATGTGTAAACTTTGTCAGGAAGGCAAATGCACATTACTATTAATAAATCGTATTCAACATTTAATATTTATTTTTATGAATGCCCCTATCGTTTATTTCCTGGGTGACTTTCGGCAGTCTCCTGGAGATTTACATCCAGGAGACTCCAGGACTATCCTGGAGGGTTGGCAAACCTAGCAGGGTCGCTTAATATAAACCTTGTTGAATGAGCTTTAGATAAAGCATCCCACAGCGATTATGAAATGTGCAGGGGTTTAATACATGTGACAGTGAGCCATTTTAATTAGAGCACCTGTCCAGGAACCTCATTAAAATGCGCCCCCCCCCACACACACACACACATCTGCAAGCATGTGTATAGACACTGTGTAGCTTCCATTAGTTTTTTGCTCTGTACTCTTTAAGGAGCAGAGCTCATTTCTGCTATGAAACAATAAACAGCAACAAAGAAAGAAGAAATCTACACTTACATTTTCAAGAGAAATTCAACAGAGTGAAGACTCATGCACATATGTATTTTAGACATGTGAATCAAGGTTTACTCAGGAACCCAGGAGCTTGCACAAACCTGAAAGAGGTACTGCTCAGTCCTTTCTTTGTAAAACGTGCTTAATTTCCTGGATGGCATTCAGGTGCCTAGATTGCTATAGACAGTTTTGAAGGACCCTCTCTGTGGTCATGAGTTGCAAATATTTATTGAATATCCAGATGATACACTGATGACCTCATGGGCTAGGGACAGACATTCAAAAAGCCTGAGCCTGAATTGATTCAATGTTTGCAGGTTGGTCTAACCTGCCTAGACGAATCAGTTTGTAACCATACAGGCATCCCCTCTGTACAGAGGAAATGCAGGCATATGCCTGCAGTGGCTCAAGCTAGAAGCTGGGGGGCACTAGAGCAGTCCTCCCTTCCCTTCCACACTGCTGAGCTGATGAGGCATGGCCAGGCCCTGGCAGAAGGCTCTGATTAGGGAAGGGTTCCCCCTTCATTGGTCAGTGACGGAGCCAGCAGGGGTTTCCATAGCATTTATCACTCCATCACCAAAACAAAAGGATCTCTCATTAGTTCACGCTGTTCTTAAACAACTTGTTCCAAGAAAGGAGGGACATTACCAACTACTTATTGATTAGCTCCAAAGAGCCCTAAGCCTATCCTGTCTCCCTTTACCTGATCTCCCACAGCACGGACCATAGCCAGCATGTGGTATGGTAGCTAATGCTGAGGGGTGTCTGTGTAAGGCAGAGTGGGTGGGGGATCACTGCTTAGCAAGGAGTGGTGGGGGCAGGGGGCAGTGGGAGCAGTGGGAAGCCAGGCAGATGACTGTAGTCTCTGCTGGAGCTGCAGCCAGGGAGCAGAGGGGAAGGGCCAGCCCTGCTGTGGAGTAGAGACCCCCGCCCAGCCCAGAGAACACGTTGGGATGCTGGGGGAGTCTGATTTAATTTAAACCAGGGTCTGGGACAGATATTGCATAAACTGGTTTGACCCAAATCAGTTAAGTCTGATACTACATTCAACCAGGTTTATCTCAAACTGGTTTCAGCCATTTTCAAACTGATTTATGTATGCTGAACATCTGTTCTATTACAGGTTTAAACCAGTTTCTGATCACTTAAAGCAATTTATGTGTAATGTTTGTCCCTAGCTAAAGACTTTCACTACTAGCTCTCATCTGTTAAAGGAGGTTCTACAGCTCTGTGTCCAGTCATCTAAAGGAAGGTTTTGTGGTCAATTTTCAAGACCCATTTCCTACTGTAAAGGTTTTCCTGGTATCCATCTCATTATATGATATGCCAAAGGCAAGATTTCCTTATCTGAGCATGTCTCTTTGCATCTTACCTATTTGCTTGATTCATAGATCAACAGGCTTCCCAAAGCCATCAGAAAATCTGAAGCCATATCCATAGACAGACAGCCCAACTATAGAAGCAGGTAAAGTGAGTGCAAGTGGCAATGCCTGTTTATCTGAACCAAAGGCTGTTTACAAGGCTGAAGTTGGCTTCTTATTCCCAGTTCCTGGTTCCTTTTTCAAAGCTAATCCTTACACGGTTGAAGGCTGTTAGTGATGAATTACCCAAGCTGAAGAGTTAGGATTTAATCAGAAATGTATATTTACTAATTAAAATATAAAATAATATCATATATCAAGTACATAGCCTGGCTGCCAGGCCTGCCTACTGATGGATTCTGATTAGGACTTTGTACTAAATACTCAGCCTCAATTAAGAAAATGGGTTTGGGCTGGGATTATGAGTGGAAATCCTTTTCAGGTCACCCAGAACACATGTTTCCACCACTGGGGGGCTCTCCTGAGGAAAACTGAACAGGTTCCTGCCCAATCTGAAGCTTGGTTTTTGTGTGCTAGGCTCCCTACGGACAGGGCCCCAGGCCTAAATAAGAAGTGGGTTTGGGCTGGGATTACAGGTGGAAATCCTTTTGGGTTACCCAAAAAACATCTCTCCACCACCTGGGGACTCTATGGAAGAAGTCTGGGCAGGTCCCTACTTGACCCAAAACTTTGTTTTTGAGTGCCAGCCTACCACTTGACACCCACCCCTCAATGGCTGCATGCTAAGTACATCATGCCAAATAAGGAGTTTATTTTAGGCTAGGATTATAGGGCAAAAACCCCTTTGGGTCACTGCAAACCACATATCTTCCTGACAAGAGGACTCTCATGAATGAGTCTGAGTGGGATGATACCTTACCTGAAGCTTGGCTTTCTCATGACAACCAGGTAACTGAGAACCCACCAGGCTTGTATGCTATGCAGTTAGCACCAAATAAATTAAAGGGCAAGGTTGGGCTGGGATTTCTGACAAAATCCTTTTCAGGTCACCCCAAACTGCACTTCTCCACTACTGGGGGACTCCCTCAAAGAAGTCTTTTCAGGCTCCATTTGATCCTTGTTTTTTTTCCACCAGAGTTTTCTATGCATGACATTACATTAGTTGGTCATGTAAGAATTATGCTGAAGCTGTGATGACATTCAGTAAGTTGAAAGAAAACTATATGAATATCTAGCTCTATATCAAATTACCAAACCATGCCTTCTCAAATGCCAATTGCTGGCTTCTCAGAGATGGTAGTACCCTATTTCCTTGGCCCCCAAATCCCTTTCTTGTATCCTTTATTAAGGTCTCTTGTATTTTAGTAAATGTAACGTTGCTAGTTAAATCATGTCACCAGTCCTGATTAATTTAACAGAGAACTTCAGACATATTCACAAATTTCTCAGAGTTCACTAAAACAAGGGTTTTCTCATTGCAAGTAAAAAATACTTGTGGTAATGTACAATACTGGTGAGGCTGAGAGCTGGAATTACTATGGTTGAATTTTAGATATGGATATACATCAGGAACTGAAGAAGCTCCACAGGTCTTAGGAAGGAAAGTATACTAAGCCATGTTGTTGCTGTAGGAATGTCTCTGAAACAATAAGGACATCTGCAAGAACACATGCACCAAGTTAAATGCATACAAAGCCTCACTCTCAGGGAATTAAGAACACTGTACTAGTGCTAATGCAGGTCAGGTCAGGTTTGCCTGCTACTGTAACTTAGGGCATCTATACACATATCAGCTGTGACATGCCGGAGATTGGTAGCATTGGACCAGACTCAATTAATTGCTGGTGCACTTTTGAGCTAAAACACCTTCTATGTGTTTTACTTCAAAAGCATGCTGCCGCCATTTTCTCAGTGCTGACAAACATTTTGCTGTGCATACAAATGCATGCACGACAGTGCTGGGTGCTTTTAAAAGCTCCTGGTGCTGTGTGCAAATGGGTACAAATGCCTTTACAGAAGATGAAACTACCTGCGACTGTTATAACTGAGGGCTGGGGAGCAGTTAAAGAACCTGGCAGTATCTAGGGTGCCAGTGGCTTTGCGCAGAAGAGCACCTTGGGGGGGTGGGGGTGGGTAATAGTCTTACCCCTGGCAGAGGAAATGCCACCAAAAAGTTGTGAAACTAAAGTCTGCTCCATGACAGGGTAAACCGAGCTCTTTAACCCTGGTCGGCAGCCAGGCTAGGAGTGGAGCCCCACTAGACAGACAAATGGATGATCTCCTTTACTCCAGCAGCTCCTGCAGCCAAGCTGGTTCCAGATGTACTGGCACCTGCCTTTCCTTTGGATTAAGACTGAGAGGGGAGCTCTGATGTGTGGGCAGCTCAATGTCTCCATATACACTGCCCAGGCATTCAAGCCCTTGAGTGATCACTCCTGCTTCACTTTATCTTTCAAACAAGGATTATGTTCAACAAACTGATGTCTCACTTGGCATAATTCTATGTTTTATGAGACAGATAGATTCCCACCACTACTACTACTACTACTGGTGCTAATACTGTTATTTTCAGTTCTTGTCTATTTTCATCTATCTTCTATGTTCTACTATTGGATGGAATATTATGCATCAACAATGATAATTTATTTTTGCAATTAATACCATATTTACCTGAATCTGAGATGGCTTTGCATGTAGGATGACCACCTCAAGCAGGTAGATTCCATATGTGGAAAATTGTAACATATTATAAGTCTATAATTTGCTGTAATTTTGCATGTATAGAATCTAATTGTTGGAGGGTTGCTTTAAATCTGTCCTCAATTGTGGGGGGGAGGGGAGGCAAGCAGCCTGACCCCTACACCTTGCTCTCCTGCCACTTGTCCCCCATGCCTGCACCTCTGTCACCTGTCCCTGATCCACATCCCACCACTGACTCCCCAACCAGGTTCCCCACCTGATTCCCAACTCGCACTATGGCCTGAACCCCATCACATGCTTCTGTCCACCCCTGCTGCTGCCCAGTCTTTCCCGATCCTAATGTGTGCTGCTGCCTGATCCCCTGCCTGCTTCCTCATGTGCACTGGTATTCCAGCCTACAATCCAAACTGCTTCCCAATCCCTCATGTGTGCTGTGTTGCCCGATCCCCCCAACACTTGCTGCTTCCTGATCCCCTGCCCAATCATGAGCACATGTTGCTGCTTGATCCCACCCACATCTACAGGCCTTACAGGGTAGGTGTCAGATGGGTGGCTGGCACTCAGAGATGAGCTTCAGGTCAAGCAGGAACCTGCCCAGACCTCTTCAGGAAAGGTGACATGTGTTTGGGACAGTGACATGTGTTTTGGCATGACTGAAGTAAGTTTTGCCCCATAATCCCATCCTAAAAACAGCTCCATATTTGTACCACTGTAAATAGCATGCAGGTCCAGGGGCTTTTAGTTGGCAGGCTGGCACATGAAAACCAAGCTTCATCTTGGGAAACACTGTTCCCAGGCTTTTTCACAAGAGTCTCCCAATGGCAGAGACACATGGGTTAAGGAGACCCAAAAAGAATTTGCACCCATAATCCCAGCCCAAACCCAGCTCCTTATTCAGGGTTATGTATTTAGTACAAAGGCCTGGGGCTGAATAGGCATCCTGACATGCAAAAGCTGGGCTTTGGGTTAGGCAGGACTCTGCCCAAACTTCTTCAGTAGAGTCCCTGGATAGCAGAGACGTGTGTTTTGTGGTGACCCTAGAAGGATTTCCACCCATAATCCCGGCCCAAACCCAGCTCTTTATTTCCCAGGGGCCTGTCTGGCATGCAGAAACCAAGCTTTGGGTCAGGCAGGACTCTGCCCAGGCTTCTCTGGGAGAGTCTACCAACGGTGGAGATGTTTGATCTGGGGTAACCCAAAAAGGATGTTCACTTGTAATCCCAGCCCAAATCCACCTTCTTATTCATGCTTTGGGGCCTCTGAGTTGGCAGCCTGGACTGTAAAAGCTGAACTTCGGGTCAGTCAGGATTCTGCTCAGGCTTCTTCAGGAGAGTCCCCTGATTTCAGGGACATATGGTTTGGGGTGACCTGAAAAGGATTTTGCCCCATAATCCTAGTCTAATTTTAGGGGGTTTTCAGGACTATGTTCTTGATGCATGATATTATTTTACATTTTAATGAGTAAATATACATTTTAGATGAAATCCCAACTCTTTACCTTATGTAATTTATTGCTAACAACTTTTAATTGTATAAAGATTAAGTCTGAAAAAGAAACCAGGAACCAGGAATAAGGAACCAGGAACTGGGAATTAGGAATCAACTTCAGCGTCATATGTTTTTTGTTGTTTCTGTGACCCTAGTATTGGTCTACAATTGATAGCTCATTCAATCGAAAAAATCTATGATAGAAACTAGGGCTGTGCAATGCTTCAGCGGAGATTTGGCCCGATTCGGTGGCCAAATCTCTGAATCCGAGTCAAATGAGAAGACCCTTTAATCTCTCTGAATTGATTCGGAAAGATTTGGCAATTCAGATATAGAGATAGCTTTAAATGTTTTTTCTATACCCCTCAAGGTACCAGGCGGCTCATGAGTGCTGCGATGCTGGGGTGCATGGAGTGTCCCACAGGAGCACAGGGGGCTCCCCAGCATGCTCAGCAGCAGACTCGGAAGTGGACCAGAAGCACTTCCGGTTCACTTCCAGGTCCACCGCACACTGGGGGCCCCCTGTCTCCCCCTGGCTCGGCAACTGGTGCCTCTTGGGTCTGGGGGAGGTATTTGGGGGACCCTGTGGCCGATTGCTGAGCTGGGGGAGTGCGGGGAGGCCCCCAGCACACTCCCTGGCAGACCCAGAAGTGGACCAGAAGTGCTTGCAGTCCACTTCTGGGTGTGGTGCCAAGCACGCTGGGGACTCCCCTGTGCTCCCATGGTACGCTCTACCCGCCCCAGCATCGCAGCATTCATGAGCCACCTGCTACCTAGAGGTATGTAGAAAAAACATTTAAAGCTGTGTCTATGTCCGAATCGCTGAATCTTTCTGAATCTCTCCGAATCGATTTGCCATCGAGCACATGGAGAGCCCCACCAGACTCCTGTGGGATGCTCCATCTGCCCCAGCATCGCAGTGTTCACGAGCCACATCTGGTACCTCAAGGTATGTAGAAAAAACATTTAAAGCTGTGTCTATGGCCGAATCACTGATTCTCCGAATCTGCATTGAATCTTCAGATTCGAATTCAGCCGAATTGAATCAGGGACAGTGATCCAAAGCAACTAATTGAATCACTGTTCCTGATTTGGGCCGAATCCGAAACCAAATTGAACAGGACCCGTTTCACACACCCCTAATGGAAACATAATTACATAGTAAGAATCCTGGCACTGCAGGAGTGGTTTCAGCATGTTGTAAAAACTTGCTCAGAGGTTTTACCAGATGAGACAGATACAAAACAATTTTCCACAGTGGTTTATGAAAACCCAGGGTCAATACAATATTGATGACAGCTCTTTAGCTGCATTTTTTTCCTTTAAGTGGCTGAATTCCTTCTGGATCCTAACACAGGTTTTCAAAAAGGAACATTTGTTCCTTTTGCTTTTAACCTTTAGACTTACCATCCACTTTGCAGAACTTCCAAGTTATACAAGTACAGATCTGTATTTTCTCTGTAGTTAGTCATCTCAGTAGCAAATGTGTCAGTGCCATGTCTAGTCTCATGCTCACTGCTTGTGCCAAAGGATAACCAGTTATTCCAGCATATTATTTTTGATATATTCATGACAAAGCACTATTATATATACCATCCACCATTTTCTGTTGATAAACTTTTGCCATAGCTCATTTAGCAAGCTTTTTCCTTTACAGACAAGGAAAAGAAACTGAATTTGAGGAACAGGCAAGCAATCTCCACTTGAAGTTTAATCATCACTTTATAATCCCTGCAAAGTCATATTCCAGGTTCTCAGCTGGCTGGCTAGTGAGGAACAACAGGGAGATTATCCTTTCATCTTCTCTGTTCTTAAACTTCTGATTTAAAAGTTTCTATTTATGTGAGCGTCACTGGGATTTATTACCTCCGAGCTCAGATATTTGCATCAGTGCTTGCAGCCAAACCCATTCATAGTTTGAAAACAGAGGCATGACTGGTATTCAGTGCCTCAAACGGTCAGTCATTTACTTCATTCTGAAACCACCTGAAAACCAAACATCCCCTCAAAGGAGCAGGAGTCAGTGCTACCTTCCTCACCACCAGATTTATTACCTAATTCTGGCACCTCAGTTTTGTTGGTACTGAATGGCTTATCATGCTTCCTACTGAACTTCCACTTCAGGACACTGGAGACAAGTAGTTAAATAGTTTGGGCTGGGGTGCTTTGGATGTGTAGAGAATACTCAGATTAATATCTCTCTTGTCAGATTGGGATGCTCCATGTTCTCTACTTTCTTATGGCCATGTGGCGATAACTCTACTGTGACAGGTGGAGACCATGCCGTGAGAGGCTATGCAGGTCAGGAAGCTGCCATTTGTATACAACTCCTGGACTCGAAATCTCACCTCTGAGATTCAGACATATAGCTGACAGGGACCTGTTTTTCAGTTCATGCAGTTTACTGTAAGGTCAGTTTATACATAGGCCAACATTGTATCTGAGGCCTGTGACTTTGCTTGCATAATGAGGAGATGGCTGCAGGGAGTTCAGAAAACTCAGTTCAACATGAATTGGTCAAAGATGAGGAACAAATGTTATTTCCAGCTGATCTTAGAAAATTTTGCCCTCTAAATACATGTGTCTGTCCCAGAATGGGTTTGAAATGGGAACTTTAGAGACATAAAGACCACCTTACCGTATCTTGGGGTCCTTATGAGCTGCTGATTTATTTTCCTGGTCCTTTCTAGTGGAGTTTGTCAGTGCCTCCCTCCTGTGAGATTGCAAGGTGATACTTTGCCTAAGGTGCACAGCTGCTTGGCCTAGAGGTGCAGCTGGGAAGCTCTGTGCCTGGGGCAGCAGCAGCAATGCAGTTTAAGCTGCAAAATGCTCTTTCCTGTCATGGACAGTTTTGGCAAATGTTGCTTTGAGCTTCCCTTTTTGGCTAATACTATTAAGAAAAATGTGATTAAATCCGTTCAATACCATTTGGAGTCTTCTGATTTTTTTGACCCCTTTTACTCTTGGCGGGGCTTGATAGCAGCTCTGAGTTATGAATCCACATCAGGTATCCATACTGACTTTTTTTCAGCTACTTCAGTACTTAAATCTTGTTGACTCTCTTCTGGCCCACAGCAGTAATTCTATTTTAGTAATGTTTTTTGCTCAGCAAAGCCCAGAGGTTGGTTAGTAATTAAGCTTAAGTATTTTCATGATAGCAGCACCACAGCTGTGCATGGAGTGCTTTGAGGACTAGCACAGGAAGATGAGATTCTTACTCCCAAGAATTTACAATCTAAGCACCTGGTCTTCCAAAGTGAAGAATGCCCACTGTTCTTTATTGAAAGGTTAATTGCTTTTGTGGGAATGAATGATACTCAGTTTCTTGCTGAATGTGTCCCTAACTTAGGCTGTGTCTAGATAAAGGAAACTCCCCTGGGGTTTAACTGTATGCTGTTAAAGGTGCCTTACAGGTGATTGATTTCTTTCAAAAATACTGCGCCTTCCAGAAATGTGACTTTTTAAGAGAGATTTGGAGAAAGAATGTGAAGTGGCTTAGTGGCTTATTGTATTGAAATCGGGGAGGTAAGCCAGGAATTTAGGGCAGCATTAAAAAGGTGTGGATGTGTGAGTAAGAGGAGATAAATCCTTTGGCAAGGCCAGAAGTGTTGGCAGAGCATAGTGCATGAGGAGATGCACAGCATGCATAGGGTCAGAGTGTGGACAGAGCTTAGGCAAATCTAATAAATAAATAATTAGCTGACAATAAGGCCCACAATCATGCTTCTTACTGATCTTCCACATCAGGACACTGGAGGCAAGTAGTTAAATAGTATGGGCTCAGCTGGAGTGCTTTGGATGTGTAGAGAATACTCAATTAGTATCTCTCTGTTTTCAGATTGGGGTGCTCCATGTTTGTTGCTTTCTTATGGCCAAGTGGTAATAACATGGAGAAGAGAAAGTTAGCTAAAAGTTCAGGTCCACAGTCCAGGAAAAAAAATTGCAGGAAAGAAAGAAAAAAAGGCAGCGGTAGGAATGGGAAGCATTTAGTGAGGATGGCATTGTGATATCTTTTTCAGTTATTAAGACACACTCCATTCATAAAGAGATCTGCAAAGCAAGTCTTCCATCTTGCAGCACATTATAGGAATAGGAATGGCACTGAAGCCTTTGGTGTAGAGTCAGCTGACTGACGTGTGTATAAAGGAGTGAATGGAAGCCAAGTGGGTTGGAGTGTGCTAATAGTTTTTTTTTTTTCAGTTTCTATCTCTTGTTCCCAAAGCAACCATTCTCAGGCAGAATGCTTGGCCAGAAACACTAATTTTCCATTTCTGATTGACTAGTGAGCTGTAACCATTTCCCTCAGATGTGGCAGCAATTTCCAAATGGATTACAGTTGTATGTTCTTCCACTGGGAACTTGCAAACTACTCAAAAGTTTCAGACAGTATAGAAGGAGAGACTGCTTGCACATTTAATCTTTTAAGACAGTGATTCTCTGTCGTATCTCTGGCATATCTTGAGATCTTTCAAGGGTGCCACAGGGTGCCATATAACATTAGGTGTGCAAACACAATTCACAAGATAAACTCAGAGATTTCAAATAGGAATCCACAGAGTTTAAAATATTCTGACCTGTTGTGGTCTTTGAGTTCTTTGCAACAGACAAATTGCTCTATTAGTCAAAAAAAAGCCCCCAAAACAGAGAGGTAACATTTTCTGAGGGGTACCTTGAATCTAACAAGGTTGAGGACAATTGCTGTAAGACATAGTAAAGAGTATACAAGTCCCTGGTTCCAAATGGCTCCCCTGATTTCCTGTTTATTTCTAGATGCATATTAAGGTGTTTGTTCCCTGTGATCTTTAATGTTCTGTGTAGTTCGTGTCCTATTTAAACATGAGGGCACTTCTCATTTTACCTACCACCCTGATAATTCAGATCAGCAGATGTGGTTTTGTTAAAAATCCATAGGTCTGAACCCTTTTGGGTGGTGCCAGGGGCTCGCTGATGGAAAGCCCTTGATTAACTCACTTGCAGTCTCAAATGGTCCACAAAGGCCCAAGCTGTTCCACCTTCACAGTATGAGGTACTAATTCCTTGAGCTTTTCACTGAGTGGGAGTTGATTGCTGGGCAGTTATCCACTATTTTATGGACTACACATTTATGTAGTATGATATTATTAATTAGTCATATGCATCAGAATTTTTTAAAACTAAATGTCCAGAGGTTTGTTGATGGGTACACTTTGTCAAGATAAAATAAACCAGAAGCATTTAGAAACACAAAGAAAAACTGTTCTAACTACCAAACTATATCTCCTGAAATGTGTTGCTGGGTAGCAGCTTAAACTTCCTGATTGTTCTTCTATGCCATTGTTCACAAACAGCAATGGTACCTCAGCATCTTTTATCCATTGTCATCTCTATTTTGCTGCAAGACAACAACAAATATGTTTGCAACCTGTGCTCATTACATAAATGGCCCAGAGCAGTTCTTTTGTTCTCTGATCAAATTTTAAAAGTAAAGAAGGGGACAGTCTTATAGCAAGATGTTGTAAAGATGAAAATTACTTTTGAGAGAGACAAAAGTCCTTGTTTTCAAATGTGTGTTGTTGTTGCTACTGCCAGTTTCTGACTCAGTTGTGACATATGCATATTCCTCAGGAAGGATATTTTTTCAGTAGCTTTGCATTCTGAATGAGTCAATCATGAAATGCTGAACAAGTGTTGTTAATATGCAATTTGAGCAAAATAACATATTGGTTAGTAGGGCTTGGGGAAAAGCTCAGCTGTAATGATGGAATCATTTACTTTCAGAAAATACAAGTCTGTCTAAATAAATTTCACTAAAATTTAATTTAAGAAAAAAATGTAAAAAAGTTTGGACAATGGCAAAAATCCTGTTTTCAATTTTCAGCAGGAAAATTTTGGATTTTTCATTTTTAAATAGCTCTTCAGTTTGAATTTGTTATTTTCTATTATAATTGATACAAAGTTGAAAGTGAAAACAATTCATTCACAGAGGATTTTGAAATGTTCCCATTTCATTCTGTACTGGATTAGAAACAGACACTGAAATCTCAAAATCAGTTACCAAATGGAACGTCTGTTCTATCTATAGCTCTGCTGGATTGTGTTACCAAATGAATTATTCATCCTCCTTTGTGCATGACCCACAGAAGACAGGGGTTTGTTGTCACACCGCTGACTTGGGAGTTTGGTTCTTTAGCTCATACTATACAGGATCATAATACTTTCAGCTCTGGAGGTTTCCTCATTCAACCCCAAATGTCAGGCAAAATTTGGCTATCTATAGTAACTATAGTTATTGGACTCTGGAATCCATCACTGTTAATCACACTGAATATGTGTTCTACTAGCCTGTTTGTTCCTGGTAAGCAGAGAGCAAATTCTAGTCTATGCAGCAAGTTTTCCAGAGCAAACACTCTGTAGTCACAAGAAATTGAAATCTTTTCATTTAAGGAATGAAGCATGGGAAATTTCAGGTTTTCTGAAAGATCGCTGCATGAAAACTAGTATTGTCCTGGTAAAAAAATGGAACACCTGTTCCATTTGTCTGTAGGCCCTTGTTCAGAGTCGTTAGAATGCAAAGGGACTACAGAAAGTAGTCAGTGATTTCTTACATCCATGTTGATATATACTTCAGTCTAAGGGTGATTGATGGACTAAAATAGAAAAAAAATTACACTAGGACAAGCTCAATTATGGTTGTTAAGGCATATGATTGACAAAAGCAAGTATAGGCAGAGCTAGAAGAACACATCAGTGATATAACTGGAAATCTACCACCTATAAATATTCAGAACTGATGCAATTCCTGGGTACGATAAAAAGGCAAATTAATATCTAACCTGTTCTCCAAAGGCCAAACTGTTTATAAACAACTTTTAACCCAAGATAAAGCTTAGGGCTGTGCTTTTGAGGGATCTACCCGATATACCAGCCTGCTCTCTCATAATGGCACTTCGTGACATTTCCAAGCCTGTAGATATTTCAGCAGCTGAACACTACCCATCATAGGTGGGGGGGAAAAAAAAATATTTCGGCGGTTGAACAAGCATGCACATGCACATGCCCCTGCCACCCAACCAAGCAGGTAAGTCTGTGGGGGAAGGGCCATGGGGGGAGGTGGCTGATCGAGGCCCCGGTGGTGAGGGAGGGAATGGGGCAGAGGTAGGGGCAGGGGCAGGGGTGAATGGGGCCCTGACCGGGCCAGGTGGGGGGACAGTTGGAGCTCAGACGGCTCATCCAGGGGCACAGGGGGGCTCCTGCCACTGTGCGCAGCTCCAACGGAGGCCCAGGGGGCACGTATCCCCCTGCTCTATGTGTGGGACAGAGGCAGCTGCCACTGAACACTAGGCTTTGTGCCCCACTGGCTTGAGAGTCCTGCAATGCCACGTGCGTTCTGCTGCCAGGCAGGCAGGGGGTGCAGTGCAGCCCAGCAGTGGCAGGCATGTGGCTTTGCACTGCTCCTAGGGCAGCTGCAGTGAGCGGGGCATAAAGCCCAGTGCACAGCGGCAGCTGCCTCTGCCCCATGCACAGATCGGGGAGGCACGTGCCCCCCAGGTCTCTGCTGGGGTGCACACAGTGACAGAAGCCGCCCTGTGCCCCTGGACAAACCACCCAAGCTCCGATTGTCTCACCACCCAGCCCAGCCAGGGCCCCATTCACCCCAGCCCCTGCCATGGCCTGTGCCCCACTCCCTCCCTCACTGTGGAAACCTTGATCTGGCACCTCCTCCCCAAGCCCCTTCCCCTTCACAGAATTGAGTGGTACTTGCCTGCCTTGCTGAGCAGCCAGTGATCCACATGCTGGGCTGCGATCCTGGCTGTGTGCGTCCCCCTCCCCACCCCTGCTGCAGCTGCCCAAAGCCCGTAGTCGGGCTCTCTTATGGCCCTACCTGCTGCACCACATTGGTGGGGGCTGAGCCCAGTTAACCCCGGCCTTCTGCCACCTATGCTACCAATGTGGTAGGGTATACTATGCTTATGCAGAGATAATAACAGCATATTGTCCAGATGCATTTCAGGTTCTACAGACAGTTATGTCCCAACATATAAACAATATTTGACAAGTTTGCAGATGTATCACACTGGACATGAGCAATCAGAAGAATTTTGATAATTGCAAACTAGTGACAAACCTCAAAACAGTTCTAATAAACAGCAGGTACACATGCAAAATGTCCTTTCAATGCTAGAGATTATTTGTAAATTCGAGATTTTAAATCTAATGCAGAATATGCACAAGGCAATCCATTAGCAGGGGCCATCACCTGGCCAGAACTGCACTTTTGAGCGCTGTCTTGTAGAGAATGATTGAGATTGCTACGGTAGGAAACCAGGAAGATTCATTGCCTAGTTCCAAAACCATCTGGACTACTATGTGATGGCAGTAGCAATGGTACTACACCACAGCCTTTGTGAAAGGATTTAACTCATTTGAGGAAAAATGAGTCTTCTTTCATCCTCTTGAACTGGTCTCTACATCTTTGAGATTTGTTAATTGAGGCAAATCAACTGAACAAAATTTCAGTGCCAGCAGATAAAGGTATCTGGTGAGGGGCAAACATTGTGACTTATCTGACTCTAACCTTTCAGATACAATCTTCAGCTGCTTATGAAAGCAAAATAAAGGGTTGGGGAGAGAATGGAGGAGATATGGAAATGTGTGTGCTGTCTTTCAGTTTCAGTAGTGGGTAGCCAGCCATGAGTGGAGGCCAGAGAAGCAGAAGCTCTACTACCAAACAGAGGGAAATGAAAGAAGCTATGGGGACAATACTGCTTCCCTGACTTTTATAAAACTTCAGCGTAGGAAGAGATTTTATGTTTACCATTGTCATATGCCAGTCTCCTTTATGGCCACATATAGACATTCAGTTTCTACTGAGAGAGTCACTACTCTTCCAGTAAAAACCAGGAGTGTGCATTCAGAACTTTTCTCCCAGAGCAAAAATGGTTGTACCAGAAAAAAAACAAACCATGGGAACAACCAGAGTTAAATAGTTCCTGGAAGAGTTTTTCCTGGAAGACCAGACTTCTGTATGTGTACCTTCTGAGAGAAGTCTCAGTACAGTCCTCAAGCTTCCCAGAATGCCTTGCTCCCAGCCCATAGCACAGGTCCTGTGGGACAATACATAACTTGGGCTGGAATCTACTGCTCCAGCCAAGAAGAGAGCCCCTTCACAGTCCCCAGACTGGCTAACCCAGACTGCCTTGCAAGCTGTGTCTCCCAGCAGCACAATCAGGGTTGCCCTGTGCACTGCCGTCATTCACTGCCAAGCAGATTGGGGAGCCTGCAGAGCATGCTGAGATGTGTGCACAGAGATACTTCAGCTGTGCAGCAGCTCATCATTCAAATGTCTATTCAGGGATCTTTGGGTAAGTTTTTCTACCAGGAAACCCCCCCCCAGGAGAATCCTCCTAGATCATATGAACAAACATGTGTGTGCAGCCTCTGCATGAGCATGATTTTCAAATCCTTTAAACTCTGACCTCTGTTTTTAAAGGCCAATCCACACAAGGTTATAAAGAAAGCCTGAAATTATGCTGTTGTATAATACATTGTAACATATTGCATTAGTTAGCTAGACTAAGTACTTAATTAATGACTACCTAATTAGCTAATTACACTCCCAAAATATAAAACGGATGATCTTCCACTCCACTGAAATGTGACCAATTCCCAGATGCAGTGCACAACTACCCCTTTACAGCACACAGCAATACCTTTCAAGAATATAGAAGAGAAGGTAAAGATACATAGACTTTAAGGCTAGAAGAAGCCATCAGATAGAATCATAGAAAATTAGGATTAGAAGAGACCTCAGGAGGTCATCTAGTCCAACCCACTGCTCAAAGCAGGACCAGCCCCAAATAGTTCATCCCAGTCAAGGCTTTGTCTAGCCAGGTCTTAAAACCTCCAAGGATGGAGATTTCACCACCTCTCTGGGTGCTTCTACTACCCTCCTAGTGAGAAAGTCTTTCCTAATATCTAACCTAAATTTTCCTTGCTGGACCTTGAGACCATTGCTCCTTGTTCTGTCATCTGCCACCACTGAGAACAGTCTAGATCCACCCTCTTTCAACCCCCGCTTCACGTAGTTGAATCATGGGATTAAATCCCACACCTGCCCTTCCACCCAGTCTTCTCTTCTCCAGACTAAATAAGCCAAGTTCCCTCAGCCTCTCTTCATAAATCATGTGCCCCTGACCATTTTTGTTGCCCTTCAATTTGCATACATCCTTTCTGCAGTGGAGGAGCCCAAAACTGGACACGGTACTCCAGATATAGCCTCACCAGTGCCGAACAGGGAGAAAAGAGATCATTTAGCCTATCCTTGTGCATAACATGGGAAATGGAATGTAGCCTAGTAACATTCATACTGAGCCCAAATATTTGTCTTTAACTAAAGGATAACTTCCAGAAAGGATAACTTCTAGAATTTCAGTCATCCAGTCAACTGACGCAACTTCAAGAAGTAGCGAATTCACCACTTCCCTTGCTAAATGTGGTTTAGTAGTTAATCATCCTTTTAAAAAATGTACATGCCTAATTAATAATAAGAATTTGGTTTGGTTCTAGTTTCCAGCTATTGGCTCTTATTATGCCTTTTTCTCCTAGGTTAAAGAGCACTCTAATACTTAGGGTTCTTTAGTCTTTCATGGTCCCTATAGGACATAATCAAATCATATCTTGATAATTTTTGTGATGAACAAAGTAGATTGGTCTCCTTAAGTTTCCAATTGCAAGACATTTTTCTAGACCTTCCATCATAATTTTTATGGCTGTTTTCTGCACCTCTCCAGTGTTTCACAGTTCCTGTTCAAAGGTGGGCACCAGGGGTACGTCCCCATAAGCAGGAACATGGGTTTCCCCAGGGACAAACAGCAGTAGCACAATACATTGTGCATATGCACTGTGGTGCATGGCACATTGCCCCAGATGGGATAGAGGAGGCTGGCCCTCGAAGCCTTACCTGGGATCCTGGAGGCTGCAGCCATGGCAATTCTGAAACAGGGAGCCTGCCCAGCAGCTGGAATGTGGCTCTGGCCAGCCTGGCTCTGGTTTTGGGTGGCACACACTGCTGCCACATGCGCTGCCTGCATTTCTTTAGGTGCAGCATTTTTTGACACCAGGCCCTCCCAGCCTTTCCCCCAATGCTGCAAATTAGTAGCACGGGGAATGCCTGCATGTGCAGGACGTGTGTACGTGCATGCTTGTCTGCACATGCCCCAGAAGTGCACGCAGTGTTTCAGAGTTGTTCTCATTAAGTCTCTGTAGAGTTTGCACCTCCTGCTTCCTCCCTGACATATAAATCAAAGAATTCTGTTAATATTCTCCTTGCAGCATCACACTGGGAGTTCATAGTCAGCTGCTTGTCCACTGTGGCCACTAAATTGTCTGCAGGGTCACTCCTTTCCAAGATGCTATCCTACATTCTCTACACATGACCCACATTTTTATTCTTAGATATTCAGTCTTGAATTTAGCTGTGTCAAATCATGTTCATTTAACCTGCATTTTTCTATTTCCCCCTTTGCCCCAGCTCCAGGCACAGTAGCCTCTGCCACTGTCAAGACACTCACATGGGGGGCGGGAAATGGAGCCCCCACATCTCATGGGCCCAGCTTGGCTCCCCCCAAGACTCCAGCAGGGGTAGTTGGGCCAGGCCAGCATGACAGGGGGCTCCATTCCTTCTCCCACCTGAGGGTCTTGACAACAGCAGCCTTGTGGCTGCCATGCCCAGAACTGAGGTGGAGGATGTGGGAGGGTGGAAATAGAGTCCCCCTGTCACAAGGGCACGGCTATGCTAACCCAGCTGGGATCTACAAGGTGGGGGAATGGGGACTCCATTTCCCCCTGCACCCCAGCTCTGGGCACAGCAGTCTCTGCTGCCATCAAGACACTCGTGCACAGGGCAGGATGGAAACAGAGCTCCTCCCCTGTCACGAGCTGCTGACAGTTACCAGCTGGTGGGTGGAGTGGGGACAGGGGGCAGTCTGGCAGCCCCCTGGGAGGCTGCTGGAGCACCTTTTCCTGCTGGCCAGGGCCAATTCAAACAGGCTTGTCCCCCCACAACATACACATTCATCAAGCAAATGTCTGTTGGGTTCAGTGGTGCTCTAACTCATGCTTTATGTAAAGTGCCATGAGTTAGAGTGCCACCCCCACAGGCTGCCTGCACTTGTGTAAGCACCCAATGTTTCTAGGCATACTCTTGTCTTTCATCCATGCATTGGCCAACTCTGCTCAATTTGCAATATTATTCCATATTCATTGTGCATGGTGATATGCCTGCTGGAACAATGGCTAGAATATACCTAAAATGTTCAGAGAAAGTATCTGAATGCTATGTACTTGCCAGTGTTGCACCCCTTGGAGGCCTGTCCATCATTAGTGAGGATGACCAATCCTGTGGTTCTCCCAGTGAGTTGAGGGTGGGATGAAGGGCTCTATTAGGAAACAAATTAAGGCTATGACTTGGCATATCTGGAACATCTACAGTTCAGAACATCTTGTTCAGAGGAGAAAATTGCACAAAATATCTATGAAGAATGGATGTGGCTACCTACTGTCTTGCTGATACATTTCTTTCTGCCAATTGCTTGCCTTTGTTGAATACAGTGAAGCAAACTCTTGATGTTTTTGGCATGATTAGAGAAAACTTCTGAAACTCAGCAGAGACCACAGAGTAACTAGTAATGAAAAATGATATGTCTTCACTTAAAAGTTAATTCAGATTAAAGTAGGATGTGAATTTAAGGGGGGAAGGCTATTCCTACATAACTCTAGTTGCATATATTTTTAGACTGGAATAAGAGTGCTTATGCCAGAACAAGATACACTGATAATGGTGTAAGAGTATATCTACATCTGGAATTATTCAGGCATAGTTATTTCTGAATAATTATTTTGAAATAACTCCATGGGTAGACAAGACATAAATGTCTCTTTTTGTTCTATCATAGCTCTGTGGCTCATGAGAAAAATACTATACCAGGAAATGAACAGGAATGGCAGCCAAGGGGGAAATGAGTGGATTAGAAAGTCAAGGACATGTGGAAAAGAGAGGAGAGAAGGACCTGGTTAATATTGATGTGGTATGTACAGGTCAGACATCCATATCTGAAGGGAAAGGACAGTTCTGATTTTCAACAGCAACTGGCCAGTTTATCCCAGAACTATTCATAGTTATACTGCTACTATGAGCAAAATAATTACTTCTGGGGCCAGGTTATGATGTAAAATCCTAGTGGAGTCCAGACTTAGGCAGTGTTTGCTAGTTCTGGTAAAGCCCAAATGTAGCTTTTTTTGCAGTAGACAAGGGCAAGAAGGTTGTGTCAGAGAACTGAGTTTAAGGGAGAAGTGAACTGGAAGATGTGCTAATTATTCTCAGTACAGATAAAGCAGAAAATAGGGAATAGGAGGAATTCTCTGTGCACTTGGAATTTGTAGGGCAGTAGACGTATTTAAAATGTTTTGGTCATAGTAGAGATGGTTTAAAACTAGCTCCCTAATATCTCTATTTCAAATCTCTCTCTTTTTGCAGAAAGTACACATGACAGTTTAATGCTACATATTAAAAATGTGTCATTAATGCATTGTGGTATTCTCTAGAGTCTTTTTTTTTTTACATGACACCAGCTTTGCCAAGTTGGAACATCCATATTTAATTTAATGTCAACATTTTCCTGTAGTTGAACACCTGCTGTAGCTGTGTGTTCATTCACTATATTGTTGGCTTTGTTATTTTTCAATGCCAATTTATACACATTTTTTAAATATGTCTTTTATATAGAAAAGAATGTTGTTCAATGTCATGTAAAGGTATGCTCTTCTGCTTCATAACATTTACCTCAAATACTGAAAAACTGAGAAGAAAGAGTCAATACCTACATTACAGCTCTATTTCTCTACACACAATAAAACTAAGCTCTCATTTCATCCTCTTTCCCATGCCTAGTATGGATGATAGAAAAGTAGGGCTGGAAAGGACCTCATGAGTTCATCTAGTCCAGCCTGAATTTATTGTTATGCTCCTTTGATAACACTCTTAGCAAGGCTTTGTGAACTACTAAGCATCTTTAAGTTAGTCAAACACATATATAAGAAAAAAAGTCCCTCTCAACATATATATCCTTGTGTTTCTGCTAGGTACAAAATGTTTCTCCTTTTCTGCCAGTAAAAGATTACTGGTCTTGATTGTGGGAATGGTAGTGATCTTCTTTTTAGCTTGAGTCACGCTAGGAAAGGTGATGAAGGAGGTTTGGCCACACCTTTGCTGAGCAAGTGCACTTGGCTTGCTAATGGTGACATAGAGAGAGGCTGAGCTTTGGTGGGGATGATGCTAAGGGTAAAATACTGACAAAGGGTCATGTTGAAGGCAGTGCCAACTGGCACTGATGTCAGAAATGGTGTTAATATATACGCGGTGTGTTTTCAAGTGGAGAAACTCTTGCAAAAGACTATTTGGTAAGGCATCTTTCTCCTGCATGGGGATGGTGCAGTCTTCTGTTTGTGAAATAATTATGAGGTAAATGTGAATTGAAGGATCATTTCCTCTTGACCTACTTCCAAGGCAATGATGCAGAGCTTAGTGCCCTTCTGTTTGGAAAGGTAAAATTATCTCTACATTCCCCAGGCTCCATGTAATCCTCCCTTTTTTGGTGCCAACTGCATAGCTAATTACAACATCTGTGATGCAGTTTCTTTAATGATTTCCTTCCATCTCCTGTCAACACCCAGGTTGACTAATCAGACAGGTTTCTTTAGATGTGTCCCTGTTTATTCTTGTAAATATATTTATATATATATATATATATGTCTTTCTTTGCACCATGAAAGTAAAAATCCAAAATGACAGTGTGGGTTTGGCTTAGGAAAGTGGTTGATCAAACTGAACCCTGGGGCCAGCATACTGGCTAAAAGACTCTTCTGACAATGATAAGGTATGCCTCTCTTCACCCAGGCTCTGATATATGGAGTAATCTTTTCCATTTTCTCTTAAGGGCAGTAAATGAGTCCCAGAGTCTGAGAATGAGAAGCCTGGTACTTGGTCTCTGGAGCATCCAGAGAAGTTGACATTTGTGACAGTCATGCCGTTTTGTACCAAACCCATTGCGCCACAGAAACCTTTGTCCTAGTGTTTTGGTGCATCGTTCCCACTGATCTTATTAGGTTTAGAGATGTCTCTACCTCCCCTGGGTAACACTAGAGAAGTACAGTGATCGTGGTTTTATTATTTCCCTGACACTGGGCATGTCTACATGTGCAATTAGTTGTGACTCGATTTACTGTGCATTAGCTTAATGCTCAGTAAGTGATTTTGGGGAGGTGTTTACACATGCAGGGTCCTGGCACTAAATTTAGTGCCAGGTCCCCCCAGCCCTGTCACGTGGCCCTGTGGCCACCGGGGAGGTGGGTGGTGGCGGAGCTCCAGCCTCTGGCCCCAGCTGATAGCACATGGCCATGTTTGAAGCCAAAACCTGGCTGGCAGCTCTTGGCAGTCATCTTTAAAACATAGCCCCACTTGGTGCTACCTGGGCAACCAGTTCCAGTGCTCAGATGAGCAGCATGGCACACACAGAGGCAGCATGTGGCAGCTCTGTTCATGCTCCCTTTGTGTTCCAGAGCTATTGCTAACTCAGCCCCTGGCTCTGGCAGCGGGGAACAGGGTCCCTCGATCCTGCTGACTGCCTTGGTTGCCCTACTGGCCTGCCGCAGTCACAGCTACCTGGCCCATGGCCATTTCACTCTGCCTGGCTCCCAGACAGGCAGCTACTGCCTGCTGTCCTGCAGCGTGCCCTCCCAGGGCCCCTGCCACTGTGTAGCTGCTGCCACCAGACACACTGATGAGGAGCTCCAGGAGGCCACCATTGTCCTCCTAGCTCTCCAGCCCCACTACCTCTAGGCCCACTGTGCCAGCCAGCACTGGTGGCAGCACCTGTTGCAACAGGACTGGGACAATGAGCAGTGGGTTGATGCCTTTCACAGGACCCAGGCCACCTTCCCTGACCTGCTTTGCCAGCTTTGGTCTCACCTGGAATGCCAGGACGCTGACATATGCCCATCCCTCTCCACCCACACCCACCTGCCCTGCCCACCCCCAGCACTACTCTCATGCCAGGCACATGTTGAAACAAGACATTTTTATTCCTCTCAACATCTACCCCCCATCCCTCTTACCTCCTTCCCCAACACACGCAGCCCCCTCCTTCCTTCCTCCCTCCCCAACAAACAGAGCCCTTCCACCATCCACCAACAATAAAAAACTCTCTTCTCAATGTAAAAACTATTTACAACAGTCTCAGTCTTTTAGTGTCCTGGAGTGGGGAGCTGTGGGGTGAAGGCACCTAGGGGGCAAAGCCTGGGGGCAGGCACCCAGCACCCCGACCTCAGCTTGTTCTGCTGCAGGTCCAGGGGTTGCGGTGACTGCGGTGGGCTCATCTTAGGGTGATGGAAGCTGGTGCTCCTGCAGGGCGGGCAGCTCCCACTCTGGCTGCCCAAGTCCAGGCCCAGCAGAGCTAGTGTTTCCTCGTGATGCCACTCATGGCACCTCTGGGTCTTTGGCCACGTGGCACCAGGATTAGCAGTGGGGCCGGGTCAGGCCCAGGTGGGTGGTGGTAGATCCAGGGTAGGGGTCAGGTCAGGAGCTCCTGAGGACAGGAAGCACCTCAGGACCTCCTCCTGGGGCCAGACAAGGGCCTGCTACAGGGCAGTGGGCAGGTACCAGGGGCCCTGCTGGGCCAGGGCAGGGGGCCAGGCAGTGAGGGCATGCATGCAATGGCCTGGCCTGGGATGAGGTCCAGGATCCAGCGGTCATCATCCATGGCCTCCATTGCCAAAGACTGGATGGCATTCTGCTCCTGAAGGAGTTGGAGTCACTGCTCAAGCATGACCCAGTGCTTGCGCTGCACCCTATCCTGTGCATCCTCCCAGGCACTCCCCTGAGTGATATCCTCCTGATGCCACCTCTTCTCCTGGGCCCTGTCCTCCCCCACCAAGCTTTAGTGTGTGCCTCCTGCTCCTCAGCCACTGAAGCAGGAGAGTCTGATTCTGCATGTGCCACTGGCACAGCCGATGCATCCACAGGGCTCCAGTGCTGGGTGGCAGTGAACCTGGCCTGGCATCCTTGCTGGGGCCTGTGGCCTCTCCTCTAGCTATGATGGCACAGGGGACAAGCCCAGGCTACCCTGCAACCTCTACCACCACCTGGAGGGCTACCTGTGGTGGCACTGCATGTCCTTGCTCCCTCCCCCACTATGAAGGAGAACATTGCCACTGGCATTAACACCTTCCTTGGGGTATAAGAGGCCTGTGCCTGCCCAGCTGTGGGGGGACAGGCTGCTGAATGAAGTTTTGAACTGTGTCCTGTCACTCTGCATGCTGTAGGGGTGAAAACTAGGGCCAGGGGAGTGCAGGTGGGCCAATGAGGGAATGGGGCAGGGGCTGGGTGGGCTCTCCCCCCACTGCAGGATTTACTACGGGGCCAGGGCTGGAGTGGCTGGCAGCTCGGCTCAGGCCTCCCCATCAGCAATGGAGTCTGGCTGGTACTCAGCCAGGGTGCCCCCAGGGGAGGAGCTGATGCTGCTGATGGCCAGGAGTGAGATGGTTGGCCGTTCCTCATGGTGGGGTCTGGGGCTATGCAGCGGCCAAGGCAACCAAGGCTGCCTGAGCTGCTAGTGGATATAGCAGCTGGAGAGTTGGGCAGGGCAGGGCATTGAGCACCCAAGGGCCTCTCCTCTGGTGATGTGTCAACAGAGTGGTCAGGGCGGGGCAGGGGCTTGGGCAGGCCGCCCCTGCTAGTGAAAATTACAGGTTTGTGGCCTGGATCCTGGGTCACAAAAAAGTTTGGCAGCTGCTGCCTAAAGGGCATGGTCTTGCGATTATGGTCAGTCACAGCTGCCTCCTGTGCCCACAACACCTTGATCTTTATGTGGCACTGCTGCACCAACCAGGAGGGCCCACACTCCCACATCCCACCTGACAGGGCCTCATAAATGTGGGCATTTGTGTGCCACCCTGAGCAAACTTCCCCAGAGTTCCACGAGGTCCCCAATGTCCTCCTGGCTCCAGCTGGGGTCCCGGGTGGATGACATGGGCATGTACACATGGGTGGGGCTACGCCCCGACGGGGATGATGAAGATGACATCATGAACTCAGGGGGGCATGATTTGTAGTTGGCAGCGAGGGGCAAGCAGGGACTGGCCACACTTGCCAGCAGTAGTGTCGGCAGTGGGGAGGGAAGTGGGATGGTGAGTGTGGACTGCCTGCAGACACCTCCGGTGGCTTTGGCAGCAGCCAATCTCTAGTTGCGATTAGCCATTTTTACTGAGCAGTAAGGGCATGCAAGTGTAGACACACGCTTGTACTGTGCAATTAATTAGGCTAATGTGCATTAATGCATCTTGTGTAGACACACCCAGTCTGTACTACCTTCCCAAATCTATAGAACATGCTGACATGCTAAGTGGTGGGTGGCTTGGGTGCTATAACCTCTAGAGCAGTGGAGAAAGAGCTACGCAATGCAATCTGTTCTCTTGCTGTAAACAGAAGAATTATTCCCCAGTACCTCAGTAATACTGATTCTTTGCAGAGGGAGCAAAGCTGCTAGAAATGCCTCATCTGAAAGAGCTTCTTACTAGAATAATGTAACAAGAGATTTCCTTGTTTTTATTTAAAATGCCAGTATACCTAAACACAACCCTGAAACCATATCTCCTGTTCACCAATTCTTGTCAAGAATGAACCCACTGGCATCAATAGGGTTACATTGGGATATAAACTGTGGAAGAAGAGAATCAACCTAACAATTCTTTTTTCTGACTTCTTTGCTAAAGAGAAGGCCCTGAAGGCGTACCTCTCCCTGAAAACCTCTCATCCTCTAAAAAAGATCCAATCATGTAAAGGCAAGGAAACTGAAGCACCTGCCAAACCCTGAAGTGTGAGAGAAAAAGAGTACTGACATTTAAAGATATAGTGGCAGCACTTACTGTTAGGGGAAGAAATTTGTAATTGTAGATGCAGAACAACCTTATGAAAAAGACATTGTACCATACTGTACTTATTTCCTTGCAATCACTTAACATTTTATATTTTCCAGGTGAAAGGGATGATTTTATAACTGTGCCACAAACTTAAACAAGAACCTGGACATCCAGCTCAGTTCTTTTTTTTTTTTTTTTACTTTTCAGTAAAACTTTATTAGTAAAACTCTGAATTTCAAACAGTTTCTAATATGTGACCTGATGAATGTGGATTCTAATTTGATCTTGGTGTATTTCTCTCCATAGCTGCATAGTGCACTGACAGAGCAATCTTCCCCCAGACCCAAAGAATATATTGTCATCATCATTGTCAGAAACCAGTGATCAGAAATCTCCTTAATGGGATTTAAGCAATAATCATTTTAAAATAAGCTGTTCCCAAAACCTAGCTGAGTCAAAGCAGGTACAACCTCAATTACTTTAATGGGGTTGCATCCTCTTGAATATGCCCTCATTTACCTTTTTTTTTTTTTACTTTATTAATTTATTCCTCTGAGCTAATTAAATGCCTCTTCCTTAATTAGTTTCTCAAGCTGAAGTATCTTGTCTCCAGCTCTACAAATACTGTGGAAAATTGAGTTGACTGGGATTTGTGCAAACTCGTCAAAAGCTGCAGGGGCTCAGTTCCTTTGGAAAGTCAGGCAAATGGGAGTATGGTCAGGCACTAACTCAGGCCCATGTCTGATAGGGTCTTTTATTTAAGTTTGCAGCAAGCAATTCAGTGTTCAAAAGATATTTGCTTAAACACTGCTTACACTGGCCTTTGAACAATCAGAAGAGTGAATCACATTGCATATTTCTAAGCTCAGGTGCCTACTGCATGGCTAGATAAACTTGAATTCATATAAGACTTCCATTTAACAGCCTGTTGCATTGCCAAAGCATTGCTTAAAAGAGCCTTCTAGCTAACTTGCCATAGATAAGAATTTCCCACTAGTTCTGCCAGAAGTTCCAGCCCTCATAAGGTGCATTGAAGAAAACAGTTCTTAGTTGGATGTTTAGAAGAGATTAACAATTCCTTTGTTGCAAAATTAACAATAATTATTGCAGGTGCATCAGCTGCTGTTCTCATGGGTCTGCTTATTGCTGTCACATGAATTTCAGGCTAGATGACACAACAGAGGAAGCTTCTTACATGCCATGTGTGAGTGATCAGAGAGGACCTCTGCAGACAGACAGTCTCAGAACTAGGCTGATATCCACCATATGACCTTGCTCGCAGCATGTGTTTGATGCTGTATGGTGTTGCAATAGATAGGGCTACAGCTTTGTGAATATTCTCAATAGGCTGCAAGGAGACTGGATTCATTAATTTGTTTCTGTTTGGGTGTCCGCAGGGTACGTCTCATACTTGAAATACCAAAACCTAGATACATTTCCAGTTTTCAGAGACTTTAAAAAGTTCCTGTTAGACAGGTTGTCCCCTCTCTCCTTGCTGTCCCATCTCTCAGCTCTGAGGTATGTCCCGATAGAGGTACCTGGGATGCATTCCTTCTTCCATCAGACTTGGATTAGGGGTAAAGTCATGCTTGAATTCTGGATAGGACCATTATTTTCAGACCAAGATGAATAGGTGTTTCCAAAATTTAAGCAACAGGATGAAGTTCTGCTTTTGCTTACACCTGTGCAATATCTGCAGGAATAAGATTTAGGCTGGGCCAGGTTCTCAGAAAAGATATAATCTACTGACTGCTCGTGTTACTCTGCAGAGCCTCAGAGAGAGTGTATCTGAGGCTCAAGCCTTCCCCCAGCTTTTAGGTTCAGCCGTCTTCATTGGTGTCCAGCAGTGAAGGGGAATGTAGAGCTGTGATACCTAACACCTCCCATTTTTGGGTGCAATTGGCACGCCTGAAAACTCCCACAAGGAAGCTGTTCTTGTGATCCTTGCAAAAGAGCAGCTCTTGTGGCTCCAATCCCTATCCCAGGATAGGGGTGGGACGGGAAAGACTCCCGCACACTAAAGCCAGGGCTAGGTACAGCATGGCCCTAAAACTAGTCATTTGTTAGGTTGAGATCAGACAAGCCTATGAGGCTCTGAGGGCTTGGCTTGAAGACAGAAGAGCAAGTCAGAGGCAGGCAGTTGGTATTTGGCAAACAGCATTTAAGAGTGCAGAGATCGTTTCATCAAGCCAGCCACAAATTTAGTAAGAACCCATTTCACCTGCATGAACAAGATGAAGAATACTTGGGCATATGAAATAAATACCTACATAACTCTCCCAGGCAGAACACTGAGTGACAACGCCTTCAGGCAATGGAACAGGAGACAGAAGCATCACATTACAATGTACTGGCTTTCGGGTAACTTTGACTGATTTTTTTTAAACCTTCTGGATTCAATTTAATTCAGGGTTCTAGGTTTCATTTTGGTACACCAGACAAGTACAAGATGAACCGCATAGTAAATGACTAATCAAAGGTAGGCTCTCAGGGGTTAGTTCTAGAGCTGCTTTAGGTTTTTGCAATATTGTAAATTTTCACACTATCAGTTTTGTATTCTAAATAGGTTACTTCAGCCATCTTGAAAAATAAAAATGAATGTTTCATTGAACTCTTTCCCCTCAGACTCATCCCCTAGTTGTGCAGGCTGCTCAGTATAGCTTCCATGTTACACAAGAGACCTTCAGTTGCATCTTCCAGAACTAGGATATTATTCAGATAACAATGACCCCTTTTATGTTTCCTTATACTTAAACTGGTAATGTACTGGAAGAACTGTTAGCACATTAGCCGTAGCATAGGATAATCATGATGCAATAATCTTTTTCAAAGCATTAATGGGAGATTTACTACCTGGCACCACTTGCTGGTTGGCTAATATCAAATCTAAATTTGGTGGTACCCTCTCTCCCCATTCCCCATAAACATGGGAAACAAATGTTTATTTTTAAGAATGTAATCTTGATCTCAATAGGATTGATTGCTTTCACAACCCTGCTTGCACTGACAGTCCAATCTGAACCTGGGACCTAGAGTTGAAAAACCATGAGCTTCCACTCCTGCAACTAAAAGATTAGCCTACTTCTTAGCAGGGTGAATAAGGCTGTGCAGTGCTTTGTGCACCTCTGCTAGCTTGTTTAAACTACTATACAGGTACACATGCCACTGCAGTGACCTACCTGAAGTTGGGAAAGGCAGACTCAAACTTCTTGTGGATCAATCACTAGAGAGGGACAAAACCCAGCATCCCCTAGCATAGTTTAGGAGTACTGCCACACACTTCCCACTAGTACTCATTCTGTTTTAGATACATTTGTAGAAGATGCAGCCTGCTAAGTACAAAAAAGCAAAACTACAAAACTGTACCTCAACCTGCAGACAAGCAAAACTCGTGACATGGGTGACACTGTGTGTTAAGGCGCAGCAGGGTGAAAGCTGCAGGCCTGCTAGCCCCTGCAAAACTTTTCCCTTCCTTTTCTAGCTAGTTTATCTAGGAGCCGATTTACAGCACCATTCAGTACCCTCGACAACGGACAACACACCAACACATAAACCGACACTTATCATCAATGCTCATTTGCACAATGTCTCATTTAGGCTCCCTCAGTTTCCTACAGTTGGCTTCTGGGGAGGAGAAAAGAGTTTATATCCTACATGTCTAGGCATGTTTTCCATGTCATGCACCATAAACATGAGCCGAGCTACAGACTCCCATGCTCCGAGAATTCCTGAGCAAAACCAGGGGGAGGATTTGTTATTTCTAATGTGAAAAAACATGCAGGAAACAAACAAACACACTATCCTACATCCAACTTCATGGCTTTTATTTCCTTTCCTAAAGCAAGGTACAAACCAAATTTTAAAATAATTTATTCACAGGTCACCATTAAACCTTGGAAATCAAAACTTTTCCCATTTAGAAATCTACAGTTAACCAAACTTACATGGGTTCCACACATCTGAGTTTGCTTATATTTTCCTCATGGACAGGCAGATACAGATAGGAAAGTTATGAGGCCATTGGAAGTTTCTCATTAATTGCAGTAGATGAAGGACGAGTTTTGTCACTAGGTCCCTGTGCTCTACAGCCCTCTAGTGGCGGGGACCTGCTTGGGTACACACCAGTTCCTTTTTACTGAAGGAGCTTACTCCCTGGGCAGGAGGCAAAGCTAGTCCAGCCGCACAGCTCTGGTCTCCTTGGTGATGAAGTTTGGGTTCTTGCTTTGTCTGGATGGGTTGGGAACAATTTCAGCATGAAAAGTCACTTCCCGTTCCATCTTGCCCATTTCTGCTATCCTCCAGAGCAGCGGTTCGCAATCTGTGGCACGGGTACCACCAGTGGAACACGTTAATAGATTTATAATTACTTTATATGACAAAAGTTTGCTGGTGGTACTTCAGGTTGTGCATTTTGGTGGTGCGCAATCTGTCAGAGTATGCAAAAAGTTGCTCCAGAGCACAGACCTGGGCAGCTTAGTCTGTGAAGCATAAAAGCATCATGCAGAGGCTATTGTAACTTGGGTTTCACAGTAGGGAACTTTCAGTGCAGTTTCTGGGGAGGGTTTGGATGAAGGAGATATGGCAGCCCTACTTGGATTTTCCAGGTTGGTTCAGAAAAGCATAGATTCACTTAGCACCTGGATTCCAGGGCAGGCCTCAGTATTTTGGTTGTGACAATATCATCGCAATGCCTTAGCTCAAAAAAAGGCACAGGGGGTTAAAAAAAGAGAAAACTGAAGAGGAGGGGCTGAAGGCACTGGACTAGCACTCAAAAGATTGAACTCTGGATGAGGGTCAAAGGCAAGTCATAGTTATCCTATAAAGGGGAAAGTCTACCTTGCCCAAGGCAAGTAGGGAAAACTGGATATTCCAGAAGAACCCAGTTCAAACTTGGGGTATGATTCTTTGCTCTGCTACTGACTTCCTGGGAGACCCTAGGCTAGTCTCTTTGTGCTTCAGTTCCCCATCTTAAAACAGATAAATAATGTTTTTCCTCCAGCCTGCCAGCACTGTCCACATAGTCTCTAAGTTCTTTAGGGCAGGGCTATGAATGTGGTCTATCATGCACCTCTTACTAAGTGCATGATAGACCACATTCATAATGGAGTCCAAGTTTGAACTGGGGCTGCTAAAATATGAACATTATCACCACCTTAGCCTTGTGCAGCGTAACTCGCTCTTGGCTGGGGCACCTCAGACCGAATTTGAATTACCTCCCTGCAGTCAGGACTGGCCTGTCCTATCCTGTGAAACCTGCAGCCGCAGGGGGCCCCTGGCTTCTCCGCATCAGGGGGCCCCAAAGCTATAGATTGCAGGGGGCCCCAAAAAACTGTGGGCCGGCCCTGCCTGCAGTTTCCCCCAGAACTCAGCTAACATTGAAGCATTATGGGGGCTGGTCCTGCATAATTCCTATTGGCTTCAGGGAAGTATAAACTTGCTGCCAAGAAGCATACAAGTCAATACAAAGCTCCAAACAAGTCTTCACACAAGGGGCAAACCAACTTCCTGTGTTTTGTTCCAAATACCTGCTTTGATACAACCCAGTTTTCTACTGACCCACTTTGCAGCAGTGAAACAATATGATCCCATGAAATTGCTTTTGGCATAAAAAAAGAAGAAATTGAATTTAAGCTAAGGCATCACTACTTGATTAAAAAGCTTTTCACATCGACACTTCAGGACATGCACACCAGAGTAAGAGAGAAGTAATACCTATCAGCTAATTCATGCTGTGTTTGCAGAAAATAATAAACATTAGAAACAAAAACAAGCCAGACTTACATTTCATTACTTGAAGAGGCTACAGTAGCAATGGCAAGAAACTTGGAGGCAGGGTGAAGGGGTTCTGTTTCAAGCAGCGTCTCAGTCTGTGATGGCCTGGGACCTGCAATCGGTGATGAAACCTCTCTACTTCTCACTTGCCTCATCCGCAGGAATCCTGGTTTTCTCTGTTTAAATATAGCAAATTATCTTATAAAAAGCAAACCCACTTTTTTCCATAATTAAAATGAAACACCATTATATTTATCAATTGAACACAATGTTTTATTGATATGTTTACAATTTTAAAGCAATTTGGAAATCTACCAGTGCCTCAATCATTATAATAAAATAAATTCTAAACACCTATACAGGCAATCACCACTTAGCGCTCTTAACTGGCTCCCAGAAAACTGAGCGTTAAGCTAAACTGAAAGTATTTGACAACCCAAGGTGGTGACTGCAATTGTTTTTAATGACCCAAGATGGCAACCACGAGCATTATAACAAAACCTGCCAAGCGCTAAGTGAAATCAGGTATCAATTTAAAATGAGCATTATAGCAAAATAGTGCTAAGCAAAATAGCGTTAAGTCAGGGTTGCCTGGATATTCTGGTATTTGATTTTGGGTTTTTTATCATGGAATACCAGAATTCTACCTGTGCCCTCACTTACCAGGACGTGGGTCCAGCTGTGGCTGTCCCCACCGCTGCTTTGTGACACTGAGCAACCCTGACAAACTGATACCCTGCCCATGCCATTGCCCCTTACTTCCAACCCACAGCCCCCATCCTCCCATCCCTACTAGTGCCCCTCACTTTCAACCAATATCCCCCCACTCTCCCAGCCCAGCTGGTGCCTCTTACTTGTGACCTGCAGCTCCCTGCCCTGCCCTAACCCTGCCAGAGGGGACCCCCCAGCTGCCAGAGCTATGGGTTCACAGCCAGGGCTGGCCACCCTACCCCCACCCAGCAGTGCCTGAGCCCCAGCTGCCGCCCACCGCCCGCAGGAGGTGACTGTCTACCCGACTCCCTCCTCCCCTGTGGGCGGCACAGCCAGAGTGGAGCCTGCAGGGGGCAGAGCAGATGTGGGCTGCCCTGCTGACGGCTCAGGGATCCCCACCCTGCTGCCCTCCCACTGGGGCATTTGTGACCCAGTGGGCAGGACCCAGTGAGGAATAGCAGAGCAGAGCTGGGAGCCTTGGTGCTACTGCTGCGAGGAGCCGCATGCCAGCCATGCTACCATGGCAAGGTATGCCCTGCCCACCCAGTAGCAGCAGGGGGCACAACTCCATGCCACCATCCCCAGGGCTTCTGGGCAGGCAGGGGGTGCAACTGGTGCGGGGCTCCCAGTGGCAGCAGCAGCACCAAACCTCCTGGCCCTGTTTTGCTCTTGTGTACAAGGCCCTGTTGGTTGGGCTGCAGAGGCCCTGGGGTAGGGCAGCAGGGAGGGGAGCCCTGAGCCTGCAGCAGGGAAGCCCACATCTGCCCCTGCCCCATGCACATGTCTGGCGGGGGGGCATGTGCCCCCCCCAATGCTCCCTTCCCTAGGAGTGCACGCAACATTGCGGAGCCAGTCCCCTGCTGCCCTCAGACAAGGTGCCCCTTAGGGGTGTGCAAAGCAGGCCCTATTTGATTTGGATTTGGCCTGAATCAGGAACGGTGATTCGATTAGTTGATTTGGATAACTGTCCCTGATTCAATTCAGCTGAATCCAAATCTGAAGATTCGATGCTGATTCCCAGAATTAGCGATTCAGACATAAGACACAGCTTTAAAAGATTTTTCTACATACGTTGAGGTAGCAGATGTGGCTTGTGATTGCTGCGCTGCTGGGGCACATGGAGCATCCCACAGGAGCGTGGGGGGGCCCTCCTCATGCTTGGTGGTGAACCTGGAAGTAGATCGGAAGTATTTCTGGTCCACTTCCAGGTCTGCCTGGGAGCGCGCTAGGGGGCCCTCCCATGCCTCCCTGCCTCGGCAGTCAGCCGCAGGGGGACCCCAGGTGCCCCCTTAGACCCAGAAGGCACCAGATGCTAAGCCGGGAGGGTTCTGGGGGTGGGGGGCCCACATGCTCCCTGGTGGACCTGGAAGCGCTTCTGGTCCACTTCCGGGTCTGCTGCCAAGCGCGCTGGGGAGCCCCCCATGCTTCTGTGGGACACTCCAAGCAGTCCAGCATTCACAAGCCCTTACTACCCAGGAGTACGTAGAAAAAACAGTTAAAGCTGTGTCTATGTCCAAATCTCTGAATCTTTCCAAATTGATTTTGATGGTTCCGATTCTATTCAAAGAGATTAAAGGGTCCTCTGATTCAATTCAGATTTGGAGATTCAGCCACTGAATCAGGTCGAACCTCCGCTGACTTGAATTAGGGACCAAAGCTCTACACAGCCCTACTGCCCCAGGCTCCATCCTGCACATGGGGCCCCAGGCCCCATGTACTGCAGTGACTGGGCAACAGGCCCCAGCCCTGCCTCACTTCCTTCCTCATCATAGGGGCCTCAATCTACTCCCCTATAGACATAGTTGCAGGGAGTTGTGGGAGCTGCAGTCCATGCTGCCTGGCTGCCACATGCATGTGGCGCCCTCTGCCTGATTGCCCTCCTCCAGCACTTCCCAGCCCCAAGCAGCCCCTTGCAGGCTCGAACTCTGCCTGCCTGCAAGGGGAAACCCACTGTGTCCCCACATTTTTCTCCTTTAAAGGAGACTATCTGCTTTCCTCCATGCCAAACAGAAAACCTAGATCCCCATTCATCTGTAAAAAAGAGATACTAGTTACATTTGTCAAGTGCTGTGTTCAAGCAAAACATTAAGCCTTACAAAGAGTTCACTACAACTATTAGGAGCCAATTCCCTTTAATAATATAGTGCTATGAGGCACTGACAGAGCCCAGAACCCCTATTAGCCCCCCAAAAAAGTAATTCCCTACCCAGGGAAATGACTCTGGAGCTGCATGGACCTGACAATGTAGCATTACCCCAGCAGATAAGGAGCTGAAGAGCAGAGACTCGCCTAAGGCCACACAGCAACTCTACAACAGTCCAAGCTGAATCCACATTTGTCAAGCCAGTCCACCACCTTAACACAAAATACATTCTTCCTCTTCATCCTGACAAAAAGGAGCTAAAATTAAGTTACTAAATGAGATGGGCACCTTGCCCAAAGAAGCCCAAGAGCTGGAGCAGGAGCTTGAGTCAGGCAATAAACAAAAACAGCTAAACTAAGGAACTGGCCCCCACACCAAGCAACATAAAGGTAATGAACAAGCAAGGCCTGCTGAAAAGGATAGTACAGTTATGCCCTTGGGTGTGTAGAGGTGCTCACATGGACTTAGTGGAGAGTCTGTTACAGAAGGGTCAGCAGCTCCAAACTTGACAGGACAGTTGGAGCATTAATTGACACAGCAGACTTTCAAGCAACAGACAGCCCCTGAAGCAAGCAGGTTTAATGGAAGACTTTAAGACTAATTGAATTTGAAAAGCCATTGCTGTGCATCACTGAATTTTCTCCTGTCAAAATTCAGCAGCCAGTTGCAAGGCCCCTCCCCTACTGTGTTTAAAAATCCCTCTAAAGACTATCCAGGTAGCTGCTTGGGCTAATGATATTTTCTGCTTTTCTGCTGCTATTGTCAAACATTACATTGAACAGTGTTAGCCCAGTGAAGACCTTAGAGATGTCCCATTTCTGACTTCCCTGCCTTGTCCACTGCTAATTATGAGCTGCCCATTGAACCATCCTGGAATTTAATTTACATCCATATTCAATACCCAGCCTAGCAGTCTAACAGACAAAAACAAAAACAAAAAAAATCAAATCTCTAAGAGATATATTGTTCAAAGCTGTATCAGAAAGTAAACTGACCACTTAAGTCAGTCCATCTGGCTTGTGAAAGCCAAAGATACACACTATTTTGCTGTCGAAGGAGGAAGCTGTGATGCAATAAGCCAAAATTCAGAAGGGTACAATCAGTTCTTTCTGCCTGAGGTAAGGACAGGTCAGCAGTACGTTTGGGGAAGTTCATGAGCCCCGGAGAACAGGAGGTTGAGATTAGACTTAGAAGGACAAAGATGCAGCAAATGTCAGTGACAGACTAAAGAAATGAGAGGCCCCTAAGTAACAGAGACCAAAGCCTATCATTTGAAACATAGTTCTGGAAGAAATGAAAGATGAGAAAGATAACTAGTAGGGCAGAAGTGCTAGAAGAAAGGCTAACTTCAATGAGCTCAGGAGATTAGTACGTGAGGCAGTGAAGGGCAAGAACACTGGTGAGATGGGAGTCCAGGAAGGTGGACGTTCCTTAAGGGAATGATCCTTCAGGCACAAAAGGGGACCATCCCAGTGCACATAAAGGAAGGCAAAAGAGTCAAGAAACCCTCTTGGCTGAACAGGGAAATCCAGGAGAGCCTAGGGGGGAAAAGAGGCATACAGACTATGGAAGCAGGGGATAGCCACCATAGAGGAGTACACCTGCTTGGCTCACGCGTGCAGGGAATCAGATAGGAAGGCCAAAGCAGAAACGGAACTCAGGCTGGCAACAAAAATTAAAGGCAGCAAAAAGTCCTTCTTTAGGTACATAGGGAGCAAAAAGAAGGTGCGTGGTAACATAGGACCCCTACAGGACAGATTAGGGCAACTGGTAACAGTAGGAGGGACAATGCTGAGCTCTTAAATGAGTTCTTTGCATCTGTATTCCTGAACACAGATAAAACCATATCTCCCAAAGGAACCAAAGACAGGCACAAGAGGGACTCCAATCCTCCAATAGTTACCACTGACCTAGTGAATGGGGCATTTGGAGGGGCTGGATGTTTAAGTCAGCAGGCCCTGATGATCTTCAACCAAAGGTGCTGAAAGACTTCGCCAGTATCATAATAGAACCACTGGCGAGGTTGTTTAAGCACTCATGGCACTCAGGCTGGGTCCCAGAGAACTGGAAAGGGCTAGGGTGGTCCCTATTTTCAAGAAGGGGAGAAAGGATGATCTAGGTAACTATAGGTTGGTTAGCCTCACCTGTATCCTTGGGAAAACCTTTGAAAAAAAATTAGTAAGGATCGTATTTGTGGGAGTCCAGAAGGGCAACCAGCTTGGCTTCACAGCAGGTAGATTCTGCCTGACTAACTTTGTTTCTTTTTATGGCTAAGTCACAAATTGCTCAGTGTGAGGGAGTGGGGCCTAGGTGCGGCCGTGAACTCCCTAGCACCCCCTACCGTCACTCTAGGTGATTCAGCACCCTCGGTTTCTCGCCCGCCACGACTTTGATGACAATTAAGTTTATATGGGAGGCTGCCTTTATCCCTGGGTGAACGGTACGTGTGTTCCTACCCCTACTCCATGTGGGGTGCCTCTGCGCACCCCTGCCTTAAGGGCTATGCGTGCCTCCAACCTCCCCTTTAGCACGCCCCAAGCCTCACAGCTGTTCTCTGGACGTTGTTTGGGTCCCCTGCCCTTCGGTGCCCTCTCCGACGCCACTGGGGCTCGTCCTGCCCTGGTGCCCCGGGCTTGTCACCCACCTGGCGCCCCTCTCCAATCTTCCTGGGCCTGTGCCGCGCCTCTCGCGCCCGCTGCCCCACTCTGGGGCCTGTGCCGCGCCTCTCGCGCCCGCTGCCCCACTCTGGGGCCTGTGCCGCGCCCCGAGCGCCTTTCTGGCACTCCTCGTGCAGTGCCCACAGTGGCACTACGTACTGTGCCCCTGCTGGGCACTGGGAACCCCCAAGCTACTGCCTCACCCGGTCCTCCGGTTCTAACCATAACAAAACACGAGCCAAGCAGCTGCAACATAAGCAAAAGCCCACCGGCTCATGACATAAACACACACCATGCTGGCTCTCACTAATACCTTTCTCAGGGGTTCTCTCCCTCCCCTCACATCATTGCAGCGGTCAAACTGCCAGCGTAAGCTCTGCTGCTGAGCCTCCGCCGCAGAGCTCCTGCTCCTGCAGCTGCCAGAGGGGAACTACTACTAGGCCCCAGCCTGAACTGTTATAAAGGGCCAGGCCCTGGCCCCTTCCGGTCACCTGACCAGCTGGTTGCCATAGCAACCCACAGCTGCACTGCCCTGTTGATTGACAGCTCTGTTACTTTTACTTACATGGCACAGGACACCTTGGTGCTCCTGTGACACATCCCCACCCCAAGTTACACTACCTGGCACAGGACACCTCGGTGCTCCTGTGACACTCAGCTGCAGGAATTGAAGTAGATGTCATCTACTTGGATTTTAAAAAGGCCTTTGATACAGTGTTGTATCCCATTCTTACAAATACATTAAGCAGCTGTGATGTAGATTATTACACGGTCAAGTGGGTGGAGAATTGGCTTATGGGGCGCACCCAGCGGATGGTGGTGGACAGGTCATTTTCGACCTGGAAAAACGTGGGTAAATGCGTTCCCCAAAGTTCAACACTTGGATCAGTGCTGTTCAATATCTTCATCAGTGACTTGGAGGAAGGTGTGAAAAGCACTCTGTCCAAATTCACAGACGACACCAAATTATGGGGCAAAATAAACACACTGAAGGTCAGGGAGTGGATTTAGGAGGGTTTGGAGGGATTGAAAAAGTGGGCAGATCAGAATAGGATGTAGTTTAACTAAGATAAGTGCAAGGCTCTGCATCTAGGGAGAAAGAATCATCAACACACCTACAGACTGGGAGGTGACTTTCTAAGCAGCACAGCAGCAGAAAGGGATCTCGGCGTCATAGTTGACTCCAAAATGAACATGCGTCATCAGTGTAACAAAGTGATAATTAAACCCAACCGCACTCTTTCATGCATTGGAAGGTGCATCATGAGCCGGTCTAAGGAGGTGATACTTCTCCTTTATATGGCATTGGTAAGACCGCAGCTGAAGTACTGCGCCCACTTCTGGGCACCGCACTTCAAGAAGGATGTGGATAACCTTGAGAGGGTCCATAGGAGGGCTACTCGTATGGTTAGGGGCCTGCAGGTAATATCCAAAGAGGAGAGATTGAGGGACCTGAATCTCTTCAGCCTCTGCAAGAGAAGGCTGAGAAGGGATCTTGTGCCCACCTACAAATTCATTGCAGGGGGCAGCAAGTAAGGGATGCACCTTGGGGTTATTAGGAACAATGGCCTTAAACTGACAGAGAGCAGATTTAGATTAGACATTAGGAAAAAATTACTTACATTGAGGATTGCCAAAATCTGGAATGGGCTTCCAAGGGAGGTGGTGCTCTCCCCTACCTTGGAGGTCTTTAAGAGGAGACTGGACAAGCACCTAGCTGGGGTCATCTGACCCAGTGCTTTCCTGCCCAGAGCAGGGGGTCGGACTCGATGATCCACTAAGGTCCCTTCCGACCCTAAAAATCTATGAAATCTAAGAGAGTGAAGCTGAACAGCAGAGCATGTGGACATAGGGTTCACAGAGCACTAGAACCCCCTCCCATCCCCTCTTGTGCTAGAGTAGTCACATGGTGACTGTGTTTCAATGAGGCAACATAAATAATGTATCACTCAAATAACCATCCTGTCAAATAGCTAGTAAAACAGTTATGTGTATTTATGATGCTGAATTGAAGCTACCCAGAAATCAACTGATGGGCAGCAGGGCTGAGCTGGAGTAGTAAACTACAGCAGTATGCTGTACCTCCAGTAAATGTAACACAATGATTTGCACTGAATGCTACTATCCATCTGACACAATGCTACTGTCCATTTTTGTCTGTGGAATTTTACCTTGATCTGAAATTACTGTCGATTAAAACAGATTCATAGTATATATACAACATCCCTCCCCTCCCCTCCCTAGCACTGCTTGTGCATACTTGTGGCCTTAGCTACCTTTGCCAAAACCCTCATTCAGACCTACACCTTCTTGCCTCCCTCTTCTACAACTGCTAAAATCTCTTTCCAGAACCCATGTCCAGGATACTAGTAGACGTTCATGCATTTCAGAGTCAGCAGCAAAGCTGTTCTTCCTGCTGTTGTCAGTGTTTAATAGCTTACAGCGGCAAGGACTTTGCTCAACTCTGTGTGTGTATAATCACACACACACACTTAGTATTTCTCTAGTGCTACGTGGTCATCTCAGAACTTCACAAAGGGGACAAATTTCATTAACTTTCTTTTACTGACAGGGAAACTGAGGTACAGAGAGATGAGCTGATATACTCAAGGCTGTCCAGCAAAGAAGTGACACAGATTAAACTAAACTCAGGTGTCCTGACTAAAAGGCCACATCCTGTCTGATGGGACGTTTCAGTGTACCTCACTATTCTAGTGACATAGCTGCCAGAAGCTCACAGAATGCTCTCAATATCAAAAATAGCCCAGACCCTGTACAGCAGACCTAGACACCATGAGATATGGGAAAGGTTCAGATTCAAAGCTGGACTTTGCAATTTGGCGTTTCCAAAGAGAACGCACTCAGCCTTTGGATCTGGCTCCAATCTGTGCTGCTCAGGCTCAGCTTTTCTTAATATTTTTCAGTGCAAGTCATCCAGGCTTGGGGATTTATTCCTCTTAACATATTTAGCGTTGTAAGCACAATGCAAGTAGTTACTGTTGTGCCTCCCGGCTGCTCTTCCATTTTTTATAAACTCATTTTCTGTGCTAACCTTCCTTTAATTTTTCTTGTAAAGCTCGATAACTGTTTTTAGTCCCCACTTGCTTTCTTAAGCACAGGGATAAATCTGCTCTGGGTGCCAAATAGGAGTGACTTGAATACACTCCAGCTCCTACATCCTGGCTTTGGATATAATTGTTTTGGCTAATCCTTTTCAGTTCCCTCCCAATTCCACATATTCAAAGTGTTTACCTCCCCACATACACCCCCAGCTGCCTCTGTCCAACAAAGATCCCACATTAGCAGACTGCAGTTGTTGGTGCCAAGCAGCTCTTTCACACCCACTCTATTAGTTTCTCCTGAATCATGGAAATGAGCTCTCCTCACCACTGTCCCTCAAACCTCCTCCCCACAGCATCCCAACTTCCTGGGATCCAATTATAAGGGAGAGACAATTTTCTCCTAAATGCAGCTCAGCCCTGCTGCCTGTTGGTTGATTCCTGGATAGCTGCAATTCAGCATCATAAATACATATAACTGTTTTGCTATATATTTGACAGGATGGTTAGTTGAGTGATACATTATTTATGTTGCCCTGTTGTAACACAGGATACCATGAAAGGCAGCTGAGATAAAATGGCTCCAAGAATATTATTGTGTAGCAGTGCAGAGTGCCATTATGCGTGAGAAAGGAGAGAAGGTGCAGCTGCAGAAAGGCAATACAAGGGAGTACACAGCAGGAAGCCAGAACTCAGTGGAAGGGGAAGGGTTAGAGAGAATGTGGGAAGGGTGCAGTACTGGGTGAGAGATAGAAGGTGATGACAAAACAGTAGGACAAGGGAGGGAGAGAGGAAAGGAAAGGAAAATCACAAGAAGTGGGGAAAGGGAGGGGATCAGCAACTTATACCAAGATAAAAAAGACAAGCTGCGAGAGAGAAAGAGGCAGAACACATGCTCAGTGTGAGGCACAGGTATCTGCAAGTTGTGAGCTCACCCCGCTCCCAGCCAGCTGGGAAGTGGAATCTTATTGCAGTGTCAGCCGGAGGGCAAGGGCAAGCAGAGGAACGTGAGTTCAGGTGGAGCTGTGTTACTTCACGACTCACCCAGGCAGCTCTTCTCTGTTCCAGCCAGCTAGCATTCCTTTCTGCAAGCCATAACCAGATATTCACTCCCAATCTTTCATCTTTATGTGGTGTTAAATTTCCATTTCAGCCTCCTGTTCCTGGCTATCTGCAGTGCGGTAGGACACAGTTAGAACCATCATGCCCCGTTCTCAGCTGGTGGAAATTAAGGAGACTCCATTGATGTCAACGGATGAGAATGTAGCTTGTTGCTTATATCGCAGCACCACCCGGGAGCTGTAAGGCTCCAGTGTGCTAGGCTCTGTGGTGATATAAAGGGGACATTCCCAGCCTTGGCACCTGTCTACACCATTGTAACCATGAATGTGCCCCTGGGAGGGGGAGGGGGGGTGGCACCCCACTTGGTGGCCATGAAAACCTTACCCTGCTCCAGCTCTAGGGTGCCACGCTTTTCATGCAATTGTTTGACTGGAAGGAAGGCTGCTTAATAGGTCCTAGAGAAGAGGTGGGCAATCATTTCAGGCGGAGGGCCACTTACTGAGTTTTGGCAAGCCATTGAGGGCCACATGACAGGCAGTCAGGGGCAGATAACTATTAATTTTCTAAATTTTTAGGTGCCACATGGGCCACATTTTGCCCACCCCTGTCCTAGAGTGACCCCCAGTTCCTCTAGATGCCAGCTAGTTCTCCCAGGCCCCTGTTAGCCTTCAGGGCTAATTACACCGCTCCAACCACCCCTTATACCATGCCTCACAGAAGTTACTCCTTAATGACTTCAGTGGGCACTTGGCCCCAATCTGATACCAGGGCACCTCAAGCCTTTACACCCATCAGGGCCCTAGCCTTCCTAGCCTCAACCTCTTCTTTTGCTGGCTCCCTTGGCCTAGACCCACTGTGCCGGGCCTGACTTCTGGGTCCCAGTCTGAATCTTGTCCTCTCAGGTTGTGCTTTAGGCCACTGACTCTCATCTTACCCCGCTAGGGCTGTCTCCACCCTGCCTCAGGCACTGAACATACTCTGGCTCCATCTGGACCCTGGTCTCACCCCTCTAGGGCTATTTCTGCCCGGCCTCAGGCACTGAGTCTGCTCTGACTCTGCCTGGCCCCTGGCCCTGGTGTCCTTCGCTCTGGGTCTCTGTACCTCTCATACACAGGAGCCCCCCGATCCTGGCTCTGCCCTCTCTAGGGACTGAGTTCCCTGTGCCTTGTCCAGCCCCCGTCCCAGCAAGGCTTCAGCCTTTCTTTCTCTCTCTCTAGGCTTGGATCTTCCCCTCAAGTCTGAGCCCTGAATCAAGGCCCCTTGCAGGACTCTAGACACTGGCATACTCCTGGCACTCCATTGTGGGTTAAACCCCGCTAGTGCCGGTCAGGCGTCTTACTGTGCCTTCCATTCACTTCCCTTCCAGCCACTCCCAACCCACCAGTTGAAACTGTAACCCAGTTTCTGGCAAACAAACTAAGCCCCCTCTGGGTCCAAACATAAAAAATAGCTACCTGCCTTTATAACTAGGCTTCCTCTTGCCTTAGGCAATATTTTCCTGTAAGGCAACAACTCTGTGGGCACTTTTACATGTGCTCCTGACGCAGCGCTGGGCACTTTTAATTAGCAAGCTGCACCACTTGAAAGTGCCCAGCACAGCGTCAGATACAGGTGTATAAGCGGCACAGCATGCTTCAGCGCTTAGTAAGTGGCGGCGGCACACTTTGAACTAAAGCGCATCAAATGTGTTTTAATTCAAAGCACACTGCCTGCCATTTTCTCAATGTTGATGTGCGCTTATACTCCTGCACCTGATGCAGCGCTGGGCACATCAATGATGTGCTCTAGCAGGTTTGATTAATCAAGTCTGCTTCAGTGTGCTGGATTTCCAACACGTCAGAGCAGACTTGCTGCATGTGTATATGTGCCCCGTTTGCCTTCCTCAGGATAACCCCCATGCATGCTCGGAGAGCTCCAGCGTTCCCCTTGCCCCGAACCTCTTGCCTCAGTCACCTCTAGGGCCGGGCTGCCTATTCTGGCTCTGGCCCTGGGTTCATATAGCTCGAAGCCATGCCCCATTTAGTCATGTGGCTCCCTGAGCTGCCAGAGGTGCTTACCGAGTGGGCTTGCTGACTAACCTCCAGTGCAGCTTGCTGCTGCTCACTTCTGCAGCAGGGCGCGTGCTTCCCAAGCGCTGCTGGATTATTGTAGAGTAACCAGCTTTGTAATAAGCACTCCTAGCTTCTACTGCTTCTCCTTGTAGCCAGCTCCACCCGCTCCTTTTTTTGTCCTCAAGTAACAGGAGCCCTCTGGCTTTCTGTTACAATTACGAGCCTGCTGGCACCACAAGGGACCTGCCAGACTGCATCCCTACCTGCATAGCTTCTGGCAACTTCACGTGGCTCTGCTGTAGCAGCTGTGCCACCGGGGCCTGGGTTGGAGCCTGGGAGTCACCAGGTGCTAAAGGGACCACGGCTTCTGGCAGAAAGTGTAGGTGCCCCCACAAGTGCTTTCTAGCAGCTCCTGTGCAGCTGCAAGAGCCTGATGTCATTTGCTGAAGAGACACTGCTGTGCTGGTGGAAAGAAGGGATCCTGTTGTTGATCCTGCAACAACAGGATCCCTTCTTCAGCTGCACTGGAGGTTTGTGGGTATGCATACACTTAGAGCTCTGCCAGCAAAACTATGTTGTGGAGCTCATGCTGCAGTGGTGGCAGGTGCCAACACGGAGGGGCTTGCGCACACCCAACCTGGGCTTGCTGACAGACCTGGGAGTTTGCCAATGAGGCTGCACTAGTCTTGTCCCCAGCAGCTACTCTCAGACATGTCAGAATTTGAGGACTCTAAAGCAGGTGCAGAGGGAAGAGCCCAGAGCTGCCTTCCTGACATGCTCCTGGGTGTGGGGCTCACCTGTAAAGGTGGGTGGGTGGGGTGGGGTCATGCCCTTCCGTGCTAGACTTGCCACCACCTCAGCGTAGACAAGCCCAAAGAGGCTTCCATCTCTGTGTCAGATAGGATGCAGGGAGGAAATAAAACAGATGGATGGAGCACAGGTTGGGTTGGGGGGGAATAAAATGAATGGCATTTCAGTGGGAGGCTCTGCTGGACACATGGCCTTGCTGTCTGTCTCTAAGGAAGAGCTGACTCTAACCCTTCAGGCTGCTGTCAGCCCACTGGAAAGTTGCTTTTTGCTTCAAGTCTCCTCCAAGGGCTTCGGTTCTTAGCATACTCCCTGACACTTTGGCAGGGCTGCACCTATACTCTCCATGGGATCTCCAAAATGTCTCAGAGAGCCTGTAATTGAGGCCTCTGTCCAAGAGGGTTAGGGGGCATAAAGTTATCTTGGGCCTCATCCAACATGTACTGAAGTCAATGAGCCTATATGGCTCTGGACAAGAGTCTCAGTGAGCAGGACAGACGGTCCACGTAAACAGCAAACTGCTCCACCTGACCGCTCTCAAGCGCCCCAGACTGGCCTACTTCAGAGTTTGGCAAGCAGGAATGGGTGTGCTGGGGCCTGCCCCAGCTGGGGAACACTGCTGCCATAGCCTACAGATGCCCAAGGGCATCAAGGAAAAGGTGGGCCAAGAAGGATCAGTTTACCTTTGGCTAATAACCTCCCTGACAGGGTCTACTGTTACTACTATCTGCTAACCACTGCCAATGTACAAAAAGACACAATCCCTCCCAAGGAGCTCACAGTCAGTCTGGTTATTAACCACCTTGATGTTGTCTTTGTGCACACACCCTTGTATAAGTTCAGCCTGTGCATCTGGGCCATGCAAGTGTGATCTGACCTATCCATGCATATGTGCACTGCCAAGTATATCCTCAGTAGGGATGCATGGTTTACTGGTTATCTGAAGCAAAGGTTTTTGGTTTGGATTACTGGGTTGTCACTGACTGTTTATATGAAGGCATGTCAGCCAGGCCAGCGTTCAGACAATCACCCCTAGTTCCAAATAAAGGGTTTGGGAACTGCTAGTACTCAGTAACTCTGATCCACATCCCCTTACCCCAAATGCCTTAAACTCAGGACTAAAAATAGAGGCAGTGGTTGACTGTGTGGCTGTTAGTCTCTACGTCAGTTGTTAGATTTGTAAAATAGTCATTATGATACTCTTCCCACCTTGCAAGACTCTGAGGTTTTTTGGGTTGTATTTTTTTAAACTTGGTCAATTAATGTTCACAAGATCATTTTAAGTTGCCAGACAGAAAATGCTGGAGACATATTAAATAGTGCTATGTGTGCCCGGCATTCTCTCTGCATACTTGCATCTCTTGGTTTGTGTGTGCGTTTGTTTGCATGCAGATGTTTCTCTGCTGAAGCTGTATGCAGCGTGTCTATGCCTTCCAGAGTGTGTGTTGCCTGTGCGCATGTCTCTCTCACTTTGTTTTATTTGGTATTCCCTAATGGCTCATTTGGAATGAATAGCCAATAATATAATATCTCCTCACACATCCCCTCTGCCAGCAGAGGCTTCTCAGTCACATATTTTCTTCCTGACTTTCATGTTCACCTTCCCCAAGGAGAGGGTCATATCAAACAGACATACAGTTAGGACTGACCTGAAAAAAATTCCATCACAAAATATTTTTTGTCAGAAAAAGGGAGGAAAAAGTCTCATCTTTCTGTTAATTTTTTTCTATGTCCTTTTTGAGCTGAGACCAAAAGCCTGAGCATACTGGCCAAAGCACTTTGATGAAAAAACCCCAAGGTTTTCTACAGAAAGCAAGCACTATTTGCAAACAAAGTGTTTAGTAAAAACAAAAATAAAACAGAAAGCATTTTCCTTTGAAAAACTATTTCAGTGGATAGTTTTCTACTAGCTCTCCTTGCAATGGAGTTCTTTTAAAAGACTCAACCTAAAAAGGCTCTTCAGTGTGCCCTCCTGTGGCCACAGTGAGCATATACTGTCATTGGAACTGGACAATTCAGTACACTAGTTTCTAATGACTTAATTAATGGAATCCGCTAAATCTCGACTTGAAAATAGGTTTATTTGTTTAAAGACATTAATGAAATTTTGCAAAAACCCAATCAACCGATGCTGTCCTTCACTTAAAAGTATCACCATGATGTGATCACCAATGTGACATTTACACAAAAGGGCAGTTCCCAGAGGTCACAGGCAATTTTGCACAGAAGCTAACAATGTTGTTTTGGAAGGAGTGTGGAGGGAGCACTGTTTAATATGTAATGTTGTCATAGTCAACAAATAAAACGCAGGAATGGAAGTCAGAAAACTTGGTTTCTAGCTCCAACATGACAAGCTAGTCATCAAACTATACAAGCTAGCCAACCGAAAGAAACACTTCTGTGTGTTTCAGTTCCCCTGTCTGTAAAAGAAGGATAATGTAGCTCATGCATCCCTGGGAAGGGTCCATATTGGTAGTTGCTATTTGTTATTATATCCAACAGTCCAACTTCTGGAACAATACCTACTTTCAGAGAATCATTTTGGTGTTTGATTGCACTGCAGTGAATTCCCTTCATTGACATAAGGCTCAAAAAATTCCCAAACCCCATGTCATAGGCCTTGGACAGGGATCACTGCTTGGACCCTTCAGATTTTTGGCAGTGACTCCGAGTACTCAGAGCCAATGAGAGATCACCCACTGAAGGTGTAGCCCTTTTTTTGGTCTCACTCACCAACCCAGAATTGGCATGGCTCTCCACCCATGCAGAAGATGCCCATTTGCTTGCATCACCCTTTTCCTCCAAGCACACAAAACTCAGCAGGTTTTAATACTGCACCAGCTTCAAGCTGCTGCACCAGCTTCAGCACCTGCTTCAAGAAGGAAATGATTTCATTCAAACAAATCCAATTCCTTTTCTATCTCTGTCTAAGTGACTGGGAACAGATGGCTCAGCCTACTTGTGCCAGTCACTTTGTTTGCTAGAAGCACTGTCTTGTTTGTTTAGCTTCATTGTTCTCACATCCTTAACTCATCATTACATAAAGGAACCTACAAATGTTCAGTGTTACTGTACTGGGACAATGGGCTGCCTCCTCTGGCAGAAGAGAAAAAAAATAAACAGAAGGAAGCCACATAAAAGGAACCATATACAATTGTTTCCACCTGGCCTTGTATAGTCTCCAGTCTATTGCACATGGATCCATATTGCTATATCATTCTAAGGCATCTGGGTCTGGCTAATCTGTTTGAGCTGTGGGACACTAGGACACACTCCCAGCTTAGCCTTTGGGCTAGGGACAGAAATTACACATAAATCAGTAAAAGTGATCAGAAACTGGTTCAAATCTGTAACACAACAGACATTCAGTGCACATATATGGCTTTCAAAATGGCTGAAACCAGTATAAGATAAACCTGGATGGATGCAGCATCAGACTTAACTGATTTAGGTTGAATTGGTTTATCGAACTTCTGTCTCAGATCCCTTCCAGATTCAAGTTAACTCATAGCCCCCCAGGATGCTTTGCACCTCCCCTGCAACATGCTCCCCCTTCTAGGGTGGGTAGGTTAGCCTTGGCCCAAGCAGTCTGCTCCGGCCCAGCAGGGAGGCATGCTCTAGTGCCCCCTGGCTTCTGCTCTGGGCCACTGTAAGCATGTGGCTACATTTCCAGAATCAAAAGAGAAAGTCTGTTCACTTGCTTATCAGTTCAATCTATGCTGCTTAGACTAACCTGCAAAGACTGAATTGGTTCAGCCTCGGGCTTTTTGACTGTCTGTACTTAACCCTTGACTGCCTCCTTTCCTTGGTGGAGAGGATGCCTCCAAGCAGTTGCTCTCCCCTCTGGACAACAGTATCTGAGACCTCCTGAGTCCCTTCCCACTCAGGGCAGCACCTGCTCTGAATCATCACCCAGGGCTGGGGCCCCACTGGGCCCTAGATGACCTAGTTTATGCTCCTGCTCTGTATATAGGGAACCATTGTTCCATAGTGGTATGGGAAGAGCAGAAAGACTATTGAAGTCAACAGCCTTCACTTGCTTGATGGTGGCTCTTAGTGGAGCTCTGCAATGAGGTATTAAACATCTTCTTCAGGTAGGGCCACTCTCTGGGACACTGTGAAGCAGGCTACCCTCAGACAAGTTGAATCTCATGGTCAGCACATATTACAAAATAGGATTCTCAATTTGATAGAGATCTATTCCACATTGAAACCATAGTACCTACCTGTTAAGATAAATGGAATAACAACACTGTGAACCAGTTACTTCAGCTCTTTCCCCTGGATTTAAAGAGCAGTAGATCCTGCTGGAAAAAATAACTTTAAAATAATAAATAGTAATAACTTTAAAATGGGATGGTTCCACAATAGCTAATTTGTTGGCTTGGGGTAAAGAGGTTGATTATCTAACTTAATAAAGGTTTGGGCTACAGGTGAGAGGACAGCCTGAGATCTTCAGAGATGGGGCCCAGTATACTATGAACTGGAGCTAAATTCAACTTTGTTATTTTGTTATGGTATCCTGTTGATATATCTGCCTCCTTCATGACAGGGATTGTTCCCTTCACTTTAGATTTGCTACCAGGTCATCGTTTCCCCAGTGAAGAACTAATTAAAGAACGCTGTTTCTTCTCTACCAACTACTTCTCTCTTGTGCTAACCTGAGGCAACCTTCACACAGGCCAAAGCACAGTCAAGGGGCTCAGTCAGCATGGTTGACAAAAGACAGGGAGACAAGGGAGCTGATGGGGTATGGGAGTAGGTAGATATGTTTCTGTGTTGGGGGCAAGGGAACCCCTGAGATACGGGGATCCAACAGCACCAGTGAGAGCCCCAAGGAACTAGGGTAGGGCAGCAGTGGCAGGATTACCACGCTGCAAGACTTACCCACAACACTGTGGCATCCCTCACCACAGCCAGCAGAAGCCTGGGCACAGGACCAAGAAAAAAAAGCTGGCGCTGGCATAGAAGCACTTTGTAAGCATGTGCCAGTGCCGATTCACCAGCTGGGGCAGTGAGGCAGCCATAAAAGCCCTGTGCTCCGGTCTGACAGGAAGGAAGTCCCCAGCAGCCAAGGGCAGGCTACAGCCAGAGTGGAGGACCAGAGGAAGATAGTTAGTGGCAGCCTCCACGTGTGGGGCTGCCCCCACACACTGTCTCAGCAGAATCAGTGCACTTACATGAAGTGAAGACCAGGAAGCCCTGCTGTGGAGATGGCCAAGAGGATGACAACAGACCTACAAGACTGAATGAGGACGACAACTGGTAACAACACAGCAGCTGTGCTACATCAAAGTAACAACAGCTTGGCACTAGGTGTGGTGGAGAGGAGGTGGAACCCCCAAGATCCTTGTGCTAACAAGTGACCTTAGTAAGACACCACTGAGCTGGGAATAACAGCAACCCCCGAGATCAGAATTTCCATCAAAGACATGGCAGGCGAGAAGCAGTGGTGGTCTAGGTGACTAGTGCTGGGGGACAAACTGTCGGCCCGCAGGACCATGGTTAGCTTTGGGTGGGTAGAAACACCAAAACGGGGAGTATGAGACAGGCATGGCAAGTTACAGCTTCCCTTTATACAGTCCCTATATGCTCCACTCCCACAGATGTCTTGCCTACTGCAGGACTGTTAGTCCAAACACCTATAGTTCCCAGCATCTCTATGTCTTACACTTCATCTATTAAAAGGTATACCAGAGGGTATATACAGTTGCTGAATGACTCCGCTATCACCTAGAGATATGCATGCATGCCTGCAGGCTCACTGTGTCTATTTAAAAAAAAAAACAACTAACCTTTTAGATGAGGAAGGTGAAATTGTTTCAATAGGAACACTGGAATGATCATGCTGGGTCAGACCCATTGTTCATCCAGTCTAATGTCAGTCACTGACAGTAGCCAACCCAAAAGCAGAGAAGGTGCATGAGAAACTTGCAATTAGCTTTCCTGGAATATCTTGTTGACAGGGAATGCTTCTTCTTCATCCTCTATTAATTTCAGGTTTTTCTGAAGAATAAGGATTTAACAATAAAACTCTTGAATTTTGTTAGTCCACATTGTTGTAACACTGCATCCGATTTTTTTCTAAGCCAAAGTTGTCATGCTCTTGATTTTGTGTCAGTGAGTACCACAGATTGATTATGTGATATAGTGCTGCCTTTTAATGATTTCAGTTTCACTGAACGTCCCCTGCCAAAGCTTTATAAAGCAATGGTGTGTGGCTGATCCAGGGACCCAGTCAGCACGTAGAACCACATCTGGCCCACAGGGCTCCTTAGGGGTCTGGAAATGTGCTGGCAGGAAAAGAGACAGCCACAAACTTTCTGGACCCATGGAGAGCCAGATGACAACTCCGTGGGCTGTATCGTAGTCACTGCTGTTTTGGGGGATCCCCCCACTGTGAGGCAAAGCCCAGTGTGTTTCTTTAGGAACCCTACTGATTCCATTCTCCTTTCTATTCAGGGGGGGAATCCTGGCTCAAGAAGGGACAATCCAATCAACATCAACCACTATGCAACCAAGAAGAGCGTGGCAGAGAGCATGCTGGATGTGGCACTGTTCATGGCCAACGTTACACAGCTCAAAGCAGTGCTGGAGCAGGGCCCTTCATTCCAATATTATGCTACCCTGACAGCTCTCATCAGCATCTCTCTGTTCTTCCAAGTGGTGATTGGAATTCTCCTTATCATCATGGGTAAGATAGACTCCGAGCTGTGTTCGCTTTTGCTGTCAGCTGAAACCAGGGTCATGACAGGAGGAGTGGGCAGCATTCTTTCTTCATAATAGAAATTCTACCAGATGCATTTCTTCTTCCCCAGTGCTTAGCTAAACTGAACTTAGTTATGAACTTTATTGCTCCTTTACACCCCTGTTTTTCACATTGAGGCATCTCTGTAACAAGGAGAACTGTATTTCTGTCATATTCCCACACAGTATCCCTGTTGTGTCACCCTTGTGTTTAACTGCCCCCACACTTGTACATGTGCTGTACAGGCATACCTTGGAGATATTGTGAGTTCGGTTCCAGACCACCGCAATAAAGCAAATATCGCAATAAAGCGAATCACACGAATTTTTTGGTTTCCCAGTGCATATAAAAGTTATGTTTACACTATACTGTAGTCTATTAAGTGTGCAATAGCATTATGTCTAAAAAAACAATGTACATACCTTAATTAAAAAAT
>NW_017728931.1:35820107-35907377 GCF_001723895.1 Crocodylus porosus
CATGCCTTCCTCACTAAGCTTAATCATTTCTAGCTTTTGATTTAAAGTGCGACTCTTCCTTTCACTTGAACACTTAGAGGCCATTGTAGGGTTATTAATTGGCCTAATTTCAATATTGTTGTGTCTCAGGGAATAGGGAGGCCCGAGGAGATGGAGAGAGACGGGGAAACGGCCGGTCGGTGGAGCGGTCAGAACACACACAACATTTATCGATTAAGTTTGCCATCTTATATGGGTGCGGTTCGTGGTGCTCCAAAACAATTACAATAGTAACATCAAAGATCACTGATCACAGATCACCATAACAAATATAATAATAATGAAAAAGTTTGAAATATTGCGAGAATTACCAAAATGTGACACAGAGACACGAAGTGAGCAAATGCTGTTGGAAAAATGGTGCCAATAGACTTGCTTGATGCAGGGTTGCCACAAACCTTCAATTTGTCAAAAACGCAATATCTGCGAAGCGCAATAAAACAAGGTATGCCTGTACATACAACAGGTAATGTCAGCCTCCAGGGTATGAGGCCTCTCACTAACACCTCTCCCAACCATGTGCCTAAGGCTCTTTGCTTGGAAGTTCCTGTTCTGCCAGCACACACACCTTCCTCTTTTCCCAGCACCATCTCTGTTGTACTCTTTGAAGGGGGAGATAGGGAATCCAGCAACTGCTACATGCCTTCAACACCAGCTGTCAAGCCACCTTGTCCAAGGCTCCCACCAGTTGCTGGAACCTGTCAACGAGACACATCAGTTGCTCTCTCATGTGAATCTCCCACTGCACACACACTCTTCAGCTGTAATGAACTGTTGGTGGAAGGCTGCCTGAGGCCTTTTCTCTGAATTGTTCTTAGCACAGACCTTTGCAGCCCTGACCACCTCTTTGCTGTCATGACGGCAAGATCAGTGAGTGCAGGCTGATCAGTCTCTACCCTTGCCTGCCCTCCTCAGTTTTCTCCAGTCCTGTTTGTGCCTACTCTGATCTTGCCTTTGGGGTTTGCAGAGCTGGCTACAGTCTCCAGAGCTGTCTGGATCTCAGCCTGGAGCCTCCATTCAGCTGGAAATATAACGATCTGTGTTTATCAGCCCTTCTTAAACACAAGCCCAGCTCCTGTTTGGTATTGTGAGCCACATTGCTATAAAGTGTGCCTATGCTGTAAGCAGCAGTAACTCTCTCTCTGTCTGTCTTTTGGGTAGTGACTCTCAACATTTTTAGAGACTCAGGGCCCCCTCCATCACTTTTCTGAATTCAGCAGCAAAGTATTTCAAAAGGCAACTTCATTCATTTTTTGACTAGGGAAAAATAATAATGTAATTCTTCTTTTGCAAGGGTCTAGGTAAGGAGTGTGGAAAATGTGGCCCACAAGCTGGATAAGGCCTGCCAAGCCATTCTATCTGGCCCGCGGGGCCCCTTAAAAATTTAGAAAATTAATATTTTTCTGCCCCTGGCTGCCTGTCATGCGGCCCTCGATGGCTTGCCAAAACTCAGTAAGTGGCCCTCCGCCCAAAATGATTGCCCACCCCTGGTCTAGGTTGCAGTCATGTTGGTCTAAGGACATAGGCAGACAAGGTTCTTTGGGTAAATCTGATATCTTTTATTAAACCAACTCAAATAGCTGGAAAATATTCTTTGCAAGCTTTCAGGCACAAACACCCTTTGTCAGGCTAAGGAAGCATTTGTGTTTGTCTGTGCTGTTCCTGGATGGGATGAATAGTAAAGAAACCAGAGGCTGGTATGCATGCAAAAAAGCCAGTCTGTGACAACATAAATAGGAATCAATGGGTGAGAGACAGGTTGTGGGGTGGGGGGAGGAGGAGGGGGGAATGATTGCAGTTGGTAAATAGTGGAAAGGTACCTGTGGAGTCAGATGTTAGGCAGGTTATAATGTGTCATAAATCCAATGTTTATTTTCAGTCCATGATTTTTTGTATCCAGTAGACTGATAAAGTAAAGTTCATAGGCTGATCTGTGAAAGGTGTTGTAAATTCCCTTTGAGGATTAGAACTGAGAGATTGGAGAGAGAATGGTTTCCTTGTGAGAAATGTGCCCCCACAGGTAACTGGGTATTCTTGTCTTTGATAGATTTCCAGTGTGCATTCATTTGGGTGCACAGTTGTTGTTTGGTCTCTCCTACAAACTTCCTATCAGGGCATTTGGTGCATTGGATAAGATATATTACATTTGTGGAGGTGCATCTGTAAGATCCAGGAATGCTGATGGTTCTGTTGTGGGGTGTAGTACATATCTTCGCCACCTGGACAGTTACTACCTCTCTCCCCCCCACTCCAACCTGTCTCTCACCCATTGACTCCTATTTACATTGTCACTGACTGGCTTTCTTGCATGCAGACCAGCCTCTGGCTTCTTTACTATTCATCTCATCCAGGAAGAGCACAGACAAACTGCAAATGCTTCCTCAGCCTGATGAAGGGTATTCGTGCCTGAAAACTTGCAAAGAAGAATTTTTTCCAGCTTTCTGAGCTGGATGCTACAGCACCCTGGTTGAGAATCACCAATTTGTAGCTTGATAATAAGAGTGAGTACTCAGCGCATTGGAAATACCAGGCCTTCCTTAGTTAGTTCTCACTGCTCTGACCTCTTAGTTGATTGTAGTGGAGCTACAACCTCTGTAGAATTCATACGACCATTCTCTCAATTCTGAAAGAGTAACTCCTCGGGCAAATGAGAGGCAGGGACCCGTGTGCACTCAGCAGTTGGAGGTCAGGGTTCATTTGGGACATAAGGCTTTGATTCTCTCTGCTTTGTACCCATCTCATAGCACGGATGAACCTGAATAATGTTTCAAAGCAGCTGCGCCTGAATGTGCTCAACAACACTGCCACAGCTCTGATCTTCATCACAGTCATCCTCAACATCTTCATCACAGCCTTTGGAGTACAGAAGACTGGGCTGTACCCTACCAGGAATTTCAGGAGGCCTTACTGATTCTGGAAAGCAATGGAGTAAGGCATTGAAGGGATAAAATCCCCCCAGCTACCCATCTTTGGGAGCGTACCCTCTTGTTGTAGTCAAGGTTGTTTTGGAAATCATCGCTGCATAGCTAATAGGGTGTGGGGGCAGTGGAGCAGCCAGTCTAACACGCATGCAGACATACAAAACAGAAAGTCCTTCTGTGCATATTATTTAGTGGAGAGAGGCTGCCTAGGCTCTGTAATGGGACATCTTGGGAAAGGGAATTTTCTGATTTGGTCTAAGCCAAGAATGCTCTAAATGCACATTTGTGGGATTCCTCAAGTGATGAATAGTAGTAGTCTGTCTACAACAGATTGCAAATACTAGTGTGGATACTCATAGTGACTATGGGATAGGAGTCAGGCAGTGGGAAGGAGGGTGTGGTGGGTCCTGGGGACAGGCTAGGCTACAAAGAACCAGTCAACAGGAAGAGGGATCTGGTCAGGGAACCTATGGGATCTGGTGGGAGATAGGAAAGCAGTGGGAGAAGTACTTTGTCAGAGTGGTCACTGGTACACAGTAGCCCTCTTTGTAAGAATCTGACCCCTGACCTTTATTTTTAGATGAATCACATGAATGAGTCTGGGTTTTCAAATGGCTGTGTTCTTGAATCCAATTAGAACATTGCATAACTCCTTAAGTCTGGGCAAGAGATAACAGGAACATAGGATTGGAAGGGGCCTCCAGGGCCACCAAGTCAAGTCCCCAAGGCTAGGGACAGAAGTTACACATAAACCAGTTTAAGTGATCAGGAATTGGTTTAAACCTGTAACAGAACACAAGTTCAGTGCATATAACCCAGTTTCAAAATGGCTGAAATTGGTTTAAGATTAACCTGATTGAATGTAGTATCAGACTTAACTGATTTGGGTCAAACTGGTTTATGGAACTTCTGTCCCAGACCCCTTCCTGGTTCCAGTTAAATAGGAGTCCCCCAGCATCCCACCATGCTTTTCAGCCCTGGACTGGGCTGTGCTCCCTAGCCAGAGCTCAGCTGGCTAAGTACGGGGTGGGGGACTGCAGGCACAGCAGTGTCTGCCTGACTTCCTCCTTCCCCACCTTCCCCTTACTCACTGCTCAAGAGCAGGGATCCCCCCTCTCCCACAGTAGGGACGCAAGTGTCACGGACCTCAGCCAGCATCTGGCCGTGCTATCCCCATGCTAGCTAATGCTGAAAGGTGTCCATGTCTCCAATTTAACTGGAACAAAGGCAGATAGAATGGTGTCCACTTAGGGCTTTTTGGAACTAATCAATATGTCACTGGTAATGTCCCTCCATTGTTCCTTACAAATGCCTTGGAAAAAGCTGTTTAAGAAGAGCTTGAACAAATGAGAGACTTTTGTTTTCTTGATGAGTTGATAAGCTTAGTGTTTTGATAAGCTGCCTGCTGGTTTGCTTCAAAGGCTGCAATCTGTCAATGTTCAAGAGGGGACAGAGAAAGGTGTGAGAAGTGACCTGGTTTGCAAAGAATGCAGTGCCTGTCAGTTTGCTACAGACAATATGAAGAAGCAGGGAGAGGGAGACTGAAAATCTCAGTATCATCAACACTTGCATGCACTGCATGCAAGCAGTCCTCCCTACTCTCTCGCCCCCTCCCTTTGCCTCAGAGTGCTAGCCAGTGGCCAGGGTCTGGCAACACTCCCCACCCCTTGAGCCATGAAGGGTGGAGGGAAGCCTGGTGATGGCTGCTTTCCCATCCCCCTCCAGGCACACCCCAGCTGGAGACTGTGCAGACCAGGGTGGGGGTTAAACCCCTCCCTAATCATAGTGTCTTGCTGCAGCCTGGCCATACTCCTCCACAGCTGAGCATTATGGAAGTGAAGGGAGGGCTGCTCTAGCTCCCCACCTGAGCCACCGCAAGCTATGCCAGCATTTCTTAATTCGGATGTCTACCCACTTGCAAATCAATCCAATCTCTGCAAGTTAGATTAAACTGCAAAGATCAAATCTATTCAGGCTCAGGCTTTTTGAATGTCTGGCCCTAGCCCAAATGGTTCATACAACTGAGGTTCTACATATGCCTCTGTTGTATGACTCTGATCTTCACCAAGGGTGCTGGGCCAGTGACCAGTGGGGAAGACCACAGAAAAATGGAATGGGGTGTAGAGTGAGGCAGGAGTTCTGGATTCAGAGCAGAGGGCTGTAATGAGACCACAAGACCTCAATGAGATGATATTGGCTTTGGATGTCAGAAGACTTGTAGGTCTTTTGGACTGAATCCCATGTTGATAAACTAAAGAGATTTCTACAAGGAATGACACCATGAACGACACGTGCCTCTGGCAGCTGGGGGGGCACAGCAGTGGTGGGAGTATGGTGGAAGCAGCAGGAACATAAAGGCAGCGGCAGGACCATGGTGGCAGTAACTTGGGAGCTCCCTTAGATGCCAGTGGCACTGGTGGCGGCAGGGGTGGGGCAAGCGCCAACCAGCAGTCGGTGACCACCCGCAGACACCACCAGCAGGGTTGGTGGTGGCCAGTGATGATCGCTGAGTGCCCACAGATGCTGCCAGCAGTGTCAACAGCACCTTTTCGTACAGGGTGCATGTGCACCCATATGTACTCCCGTGAATGACACTATGAAATGCATGCGTTTATGCCAGGTGGGGAGGGCTGGGTTGAGAGAAGCAAACACATGCACAGAGCAGATCAAGGGATCTTTGAGGTGTTGCTGTGAATTGTCTATGCAGCTCTTCCAGAGCCAAGTAATCCTGCGTGCTCTTACTCTGCATCTTTTGTTTTTCTTGCAGGAAGCTTGCCTGGCAACGAACAGGGAGGGATCCCATCTTCCATTTTATGCTGGCCTCAGCAGAACCCTGCATATCAATGATGACTGAAACCCCCCCAAGTATTTTAATTATTAAACACGTGTCATTTTTATGCAGGCCCTGTTACAATGCACATACAGCTTTGCAAGACTGAAAACATCCTTAGAGTTTCAAAGCTAGTGAAAACTGTGGAGATATTTCAGGAGAGGGCTATGCAAAGAACAGGACACATGCCATCTCTCTCTCATTTTAGTTCTCTGCTTTTAATATTTTGCTCATTTTCTAAAAAGGACTGAATTCTAGGTTCAATCATTTATCGTGTAAGCCTAGTATCTGTAAATTGTCTGGCTTGTGTGCACCAAGTTTAACATGTAATCCCTGAATTGACACTCAAAATGTCCTAAACATAGGGTGCATTTTTTATTAGGAGGGAAGCAAGAGGTGTGTGCATGCTTTACAATAGGTGATATGAACAATAATATTTGTATGTTTTTAGACAAATAAATAGTTTTTAATATTAATTTTTATTTGTCTGGAAAACAATTCTTCTGCAGCGTTGGAAACTTCTACTTGCTTCCATTTTCAGTTATGGTCAAACATCCCTGCAAAGGCCTCTGAGAAGTGCTCTAGGGCAGGAGGATCAAAGATATGGCCCATGGAGCCATGTGATTGGGCCCCCCAGTGCCAACTATGGATCTCGGAGCAGCCTTTAGGCAGCATGCAAGGCTTGCCAGATGGCCCCACACACAGCACCTGCTCCAGCTCACATCCTGGAGCAGCCACGTGACACTCTGTGGCCCGTGCCAAATACAGCATCAGCTCCAGGGCCACACAGCACAGTCCTGGAGTGGCTGGAGCAGGACCAGGTCACACGAGGCACCCAGTCTAGCCACTCCAGAACATCCACTGGAATGTGGTCCAGCCTGCAGAGCCAGGCAAGCTCTACACCCCTGCTTTAGGGATAATATGCTGATGGCAAAACACAGAGTGAACCTGGCTACACCTGGCAAGCAAAATAGATCTGCTTGCCCTGCAAGTACAAAAAGTAATATATTCAACTATAAAACAGTACCAGTTTGCAAGTCTGCCCCCAGCACCTGATGCCCCCTGGGGTCTGACCTACTTGCCACACTCTCCGTGCCTGCCCTCACCTCCAGTCTCACCCCTGTCACACCTTTGACACTATCAATAGTGAGGAGGCAGTCCCTGGGGGCCAGGAGTAGCTTCTCTGATGCTTTGCTTTTTGACATAGTCCTTGGGCTTCTCCATCCCAAACTCAGTCCTGGGGTCTATATGTTTTTGTAGGGGTGCTTCCCCTTTAAGCCAATCCCCAGCCACTTTTGGGGGTTTCAGCTTTTCCCTTTTCTTGTGACCGAGCCCTCAGCCCAGGTCCACTGCCTCAGACATAGGCTGAGGCCCAGAAGCTTCTCTCTTCTTTGCCCAAGCCAGGTGTCAGTCTGTAGAGTTCTCCCAAGCCTCCAGATAGAGTTACCAATCCTCCAGGATTGCCCTGGAGCCTCCAGAAGTTAGATACAAGTCTCCAGGAGATACCCAGAATCACCCAAGAGATAAGCAATAGGGCATTCATTAAAATAAATATTGTGCTGAATCTAATTTATACAGTAACCCAGTGAGTTTTTAAAATGTAACAGTAATGCGCATTTGCCTTCCTGATGAAGTCTACACACCATAACCCGTAACTGATCTATGCAGTCACGTTAGCAATCCAAAAACCTCCTGGAATAGATTCAGAGTTGACAACCCTACCTCCAAACCACCAGTGTCCTGAGTCAACAGGTCCCATCAGCCTACAATCTTCTGCCCACTAGCTCCTTCCAGCTTCCCTTGATACCTAGGCTGTGCCCCACACCTGGGCAGCTTAGGCTCTAAGGAGTTTCCTCTACAGCAGCTCAGGGCCAGACTAAAACTCTAACTCTGGAGCTAGGCGTTAAGTATACTGGGCTCCATTTCCTAGCCTCTGATGGACCTAGGTGTTCCTGTTTAGCCCACCAGGCCTCCTGTTCCTACTGCAGTCTGACCAGCTGTTCTGCATTTGTTCCTTAGCTACCTGCTTGCCCAAGCACAGCCCCTGTGGCTTACTGCAGGGCATCTTGCCCTGAATAACTTTCTGCAGCTCTTTGTATCTGCTGCTGTGCTACTTACTTTTCTGCAGCTGCTCCTGCTTAGTTGCCTACACTGCACTGCAGCTCCCCTGATGCTGATCTCTTAATTTCTAAGCAGCAGGGGTTAGGGAAACCTACTACAATAATAATATATATTTTATATGTTGAAGAGTGAATTGGGTTTTAAACTTTTGTTTCACTGATATTTTAAGTGTTATCAGTAACAGGAATATTTTTGAAAACATTTTCATCGTATTAGTGCTGTTAGGAACTCTACTGTATTGCAATGAGGTTTTGGCTTAAAGCAATAATCTGACTTCATGTTTCTTCAGATTGTTCTGAAACAGCAGATTATTTTGTGGAGGGCAAATTCTTGGACTGCTGTTGTCACACAAAAACTAGATTTTTAAAAATTGGCTGTTGGTTTCATACATAATTACATGTTTTTCTGCTTATTTTTCTCACTGATTTCTCACTTGGAAAGCAGGGCCAGATTTCAATACAGATGAAATCTGAAATATTTGATAATTAAAAGAAAATTCCTACAAGTACTGGAATTTGAATGTTCCCATCATAGCTAAACAGAAAGGAATAAAAAGGACACAAAAATATTCATGTATTCTCCTTGAAAGAGCTCCTATGACATACTGACATAGTAATTAAGCCTGTAGGAGACTTGGCTTTGACAAGTGTTATTATTCACTTATAAGCAGAGACAGTCACTTGCATATTTGATATTCCAGATCTCCCAGAAACGTTTGGTGATGAATTTTTGTTAAATCAGAGATGTTGGCATTGTTCTGCAGACAGGGCTAAATGATATTGGTGATAGGGCTGGGGAGCTGGCTTTGTCACTACACTTGACTCGCATTCCCCTTGTTGATCTTTCTATGAATCTCTCTGTATCAAGAGCAGCACGAGGGCTTTGGAAGTCACTGTGCTGTTTGTGTTTAAAGATATGCAGAATCTGAATACACTTCACAAGCCAGGTAAGTGCCACAAGCCAGCTGGGATTTGATGCACAGAAGGAACTGTTAATCCATGTTAGACCACAGAGAAGTACATAAAGGAAAGATGCATGAGAAAGCCCTTTGCTTTTAAATCTTTCTATGAATCAGCATTTCATGGTTCAGTCTGTGGCCATATCCACAACCTTAACCAACCATTGCTTTGGCTCTTGTTAATTCGCAAGTGAAAATCCCATTTACTCAAAGGAGTCTAAGTTCAAACCCTTGACTCTTCTGGGCCAGTTTCTGTACCAGCAAAATGGAGATAAAAACATCTACCTGACAAGAGTACAAAGAGGCTACCTCCATTTATGCTTGGAGACACTTTGATGAGAGAAGCAATGGAAATATAGCAATTTTATTGTGTTCCCAGCCTTGCAGCACTTTGCCTTATAGTTAGGGGTCTTCCCAACTTGAGGAGGCAGGCAGCCAATTTCATGGAGCAATCACAGGACTGGCTGCCATTTTCATGCACTTATTGCAGTGGGGTCCCCCCATGCTTGTTTGGCCAAGGGGCCCCAGCAGTGCCGCCCCTCCCTAATGATTGGCAGATGGCTCAAAACTATGTCTTAATTACCCTGATTAAACCCAAGGAAGCCATTAAGTGTGGATTAATGGTTTCCCCAGGCTTAATTGAGGTAATTCAGCTGCAGTTTTGGGCCATCACCAACCTAAGCATTCAAACTCAACCTTGCATGTTGGGGTAGACACTAAGCAATAGGTTGGGGGCAGTGCAGCCCCAGCTCCTTCCCCACTATCTGTCCTAAGCCATGCATGCACCCACTGCCAGCCATAGGCCAGGCCAGCGATCCATGGATCTAAGTGCAGGTGCTTGCAGCCTCTCTGCTGCCTTCTGAAAGTAGCTCTGTGCCCACTGCTCCAAGATTGCAGGGCTTCCTGCCCTTTTCTTTGCTTGCTGGTAAGTCGGGGGGTTCTAGCAAGCCTGCTAAAATCATGGAACCTGTTGTTTTTCATGGCAAATGCTTGGTTTCACATTTTCTGCAAAAAATGCAAACCCACATTTTTGTTAGGTCCCTACCTATAAGATATTGCTTACTGATTCCTCTAAGCATTTTTCCTCTTAAGCAAAAGGCCTGCAATGGGTATTTCTTAGCAGTAGACATGTGGATCGTTTCCAGACTGTGGTATACACACACACACAATAACGTTAGTGACAGGTCAGGTCAGGTTTGCCTGCTGCCATAATTGCCAGTAGATGGTACTATCTGTGACTGTTAATGTTGAGTGCTGGGCAGCAGTTAAATAACCTGGCAACCTCTAGGGTACCAATGGCTTTGGGCAGAAGAGCATCTTAAGAGGAGGTATGAGTCTTACCCCTAGCAGGGCAAAAGCCATCAAACCATTTGAGGAACTGAAGTCCACTCCATGATAGGGTAGACTGGACTCTTTAACCCTGGTCAGCAGTCAATCTAGGAGTGAAGCCCCAATAGATGGACAGATGGATAATCTCCTTTGTTCTGGCAGCCAAGCTCGTTCCAAATGTACTGGCACCCGCTTTTGCTTTGGATTAAACTAGCAAGGCTGAGAGGGGGTACACTGGTAAGTAGGCCAATTCAGTGTCTCTATATATACTGCCTAGGCTTTTGCACCTTGGAGAGGTCATTCCAGATTTATTTTATCTTCCAACTTAGTCATCATCTCCCTTTGTTTACATTGTCTTGGCTCTGTACCACCCTGCTCATACTCCCATAGGTGACAGGGCCAGAGAGAACAAAACAGGCTTTTACTTTTCCATAAACCATTGCTGTAGAAGAGCTGACCTATGGCTTATGAGCTGTCAGATGCTGAGCTTAGCTTGGGGTTCCTTCTTGTAGTTTTCTCTATGAGATGGTGCCTGCTGGCTGAGACAGAGATTGGTCTATCCTCCTCATTATCCATTTTGTGTTCTCTACTATGCTTCTAGGTGCTTGAGGTAAGAAATCTATGCTGTCTCTAGGTCTATCCCATTCTCCATGAGAGAAGCCTAGAGAAAAAACAGGCTATTGGCTTGGACGCACAACACCTTTAAACTAGCAGAACCCTGGTATAAACAAGGAGTGGGTGCACACATGTGGCGATAAATCATTGTAACTAACTGAAAACCAGTGTAGTATTACCTTGGTAACAAGGAGGAACAAAACTACACCCATGTAAGTTAACCTGTAAGGGTTGTATGTTCATTCAATTCAGGATAGCTGTTTTCTCAATGCAAATAGGCTATTACAGGTGCTTTTGACACTTAGTGGCTAGGTGCCATCATAGCATTTACTGTAGCAGCTTCCTGTGGTTGTCTGGTCCCGGGTTTGGCTTACAACAGTAATCAGTGTACAAACTCAGTGTAAGTTTCACCAATATTAATGTGTTGCATGTCTAGATCCTGTGTCCCCCTAAATTAGTACCTGCTATGCCTACTGTTTGAATGGGGGGATGTTAATCTGATCCCAACTACCACCTTATGCCTTGGTTATTGCCATCCTCCTGCTGTCTGCGGCAGACAGTAATCTCTGTTCCATTAACAGCATCTTCTTTTGGATGAGACAAGAAGAAACATGTGACTTATCAGTTGCTGCAGTGTGAGGCTGGCGGGTGTTTGAGGAATGCACAGATGGAGGCGAGCTTTTGTAGGAAGAAAAAAATGTATTTATAAACCCTGCGGGGTGCCAGTTGATCCCTCTGTCCTAACAGAGGGTGGCCTGGGAATCCTCTTGAAGGCACAAAGCCCCAGTAAGGCATGGAATTCGGAGGTACAGTACAGAACTTAAATACAAGGCATTGGTGGCTGCACCACCTTTCAGACATTCACAAGCAATGAGAGAAGACAACACATTCATACGAGGCAAGCACAAAAAGACAGCAACAGAACAGTCACATTATCACAGTCGGACAGAACCCGTTCTCTCCTGGGCTGTGTGCTGGGCTGCAAAAGAACCAGTCGCAGAATCCCCCAGGGAGTGAAAAGGGTCCAGTGCCTCCTGGTAATTCCTACAATGGAAACATGATTGACTTTTGAAGGGAGAAGCCAGCTTCCCTGCTTTGGTAAAGCCAGGTTCCCCATAGCCCTTTGTGCCATCTTTGGGGCACTGTAATTTCCTGAGACTTGCTTCCTGCATGCTAGCAGAGAACTCCACACAGCAGTGGCTCTAATACTAGCTGCTTTCACAGCAACCAGATAGTTTCAAAGCAGTGATTGATCTCAGATTTAGTGTCCCCCATTCAGGATTCCTGGTGGCGTGGAAAGGACTATGCCTGACCCTATCATCACTGTAGAAAAGCCAGACACCTGCCTGAGCCTTAAGCAATTCCTGCTTCACTCTTGATTTTTTTTTTTTTTTCTGGGGCAAAAAGAGTTGTCTTGGAGGAGGGGATGCACCCTTTGGATTAAACCCTTCACTTTTCCACACCAATTTCAGCCTGGCTTTACCCACAGCCTCTGGCAGACTCAGTCCTGACCTCATGTGACCACCTTCAAGGCTGCAAGGCTAATCAGACTCCATGGACAATTCTCCCTGATGGTTTTCCACTGAGTCTGCCAACTAGTCCTAATTTGTATTAGTCATGTTTATGATGGCAGTGCCTGTGGACCAGTTAAGATTAGGACTATGCACTGTACACTACAACTGTGCTGTGGATGCCTGCCTTCTGGAAACTGGTCTGACACACTACAGCTCATTTCCTATATATCAGCAAGCCCTGAGGAGGTAAAAAGTCTTGTCAATTCTAATTTGGCTTGAAAGATACGAAGAAAGGAGCATGTTTGATTGGGCAGCAGAAGAAATCCTTCAGTGAAATCCTGACACTGCTGAAGTCAATGGGAATATTACAACTGACATGAATGGAGGGGGAATTGCATCCTACTTTCTACACTCAGCCCTGCTGCCAACTCATTCTGAGAGCCCAGGGCTGTCACTGAAATTCTTTGCTCTTCAGTCTCCCTAACTATAAAATGGGAATAGTGATACTTTATGACAAGTACTGAGCACTATTTATAGTGTATTCTATTCCTAGGAATAGAAGCTCTGTTGCCGATTTGCCATATAACAGGAATTTCTTTACAGAGGCAGTACAAACCAGCTGGGGAGCCTGCAGCCCCTGCCACTGGAGGGAGGAAATGCAAGAACTAGAGGTGTGTCATGCTATGAACATATAGGCTTGAGCCCTTGGGGGAAGCTGCATGACAGGACAGGTTCTGAGGTACAACAGACAGCAAACCTCAGCACGTTCCACACAGAAACACCCAGCTGCACCTTTTACACGTACAAATTCCCCCTAGGTTGCATTACTGAAAACAGGGAGGTTTCATTTGTTGGCCCCATCTGCCCACAAACTTACTTCCATGTTTTTTTTCACAGTTTCTAAACACGAAATTGTCATAGGTCCACCGAAGTTCAGTGGCCTATCAGGGGTGGGCAAAATATGGTCCACAGGCCAGATCCAGCCTGCCAATTGATTGGACCTGGCCCATAGGCAGGTGCCTGCCAAGTAAATGGATCCAGCCCTGGGGCAGGCGGCAGTTCTGGCAGCTGCATGGTGCTGGGCAGCCAGGCCTGCCACTCATGGGGAAGCAGAAGCATGAACCCACTTGCATTTGTAGCATGCTCCACCCCAAGTGTGGACCTGGTAACTGCCAGCCACATCCACAGCTACCCAAATGCAGCTGGCAGCTTCTGGGTTGGGGCTTTAGGTACAGGGGAGGGAGAGGGGCAGAGCATGCTACAGCTGTGGGCTGTGGCCAGCACAGAAGCCTGAACCCACGCACAGCTGTAGCACGCCCTGCCCCCCACAACACCGAGAGCCCTGACGTGGAAGCTGCTGGTTGCATCTGAGCAGCTGTGGATGCAGCCGGTAGCTGCTGGGTCCAGACTGGGGTGGGAAAGGGGGAGAAAAAGGGGCAGGGGGACATGCTACAGCTGCAGGGAGGTGGACTCCAGCCATAGTGGGGTTGTGCTGAAGCTGTGGGTGGGTTCAGGCTTCTGCACTGGTCACAGCTGAGAGGGGATGGGAGGGGGAAGGAAAGGAGGAGGGATGGCTCTTGACATGTCACCAAAAGTCATTAAGTGGCCCACCAACCCAAATAATTGCCCACTGTTGGGTTAAGGCCTGCCAGTTTCTGTAGCCAGCAGTGTCAAAGGGAGTGACACAGTTAGCCACTTTCAATTTCCCAGCTCAAAAGACCAGGTATCTGTTGACAGCTGGGTTGACTGGAGAAGGGCCTTGGGTACAAATATGGAGCAAGGCTTGAACTCATACCTCTACAGCAAGACATCTATTTTCCTCTGCCACCACCCTCCATATATAATAAAGGACCTTATTTCTGACAAGAGGCTGATATTTGGAATGGGCTGGAGGATTCATCTCCACAAGTCCCAAATGGCTACATTCATATAAAGGTTTAATAGATTAAGAAATGCAGTAGCCTTGCATGTTCCTGTACACTGCTCCACTCTGCATGGTGTGCTCTGCTCAGCCCCTGACACTTTTCCTTGCTCCTGTCAAGCAATGAGTTGAGACTGGGGTCAGCTCAGAAAACAAGCTGACAACCTAGGCCTAAATCCTGTGCGCCAAGATCAGTCTACTGTTTGCTGCTGGAGATTGCAACAATGGCAGCAGGGGAGTCTGTTTGGTGCCACGGAGTTCATTAAGGACAAATGAAATTGTAACTTAAGGGTAGCACACAATGTATGCCTGACCTTGATCACCATTGTATGAAAGGCAGAAAATTCAGGCACCGACTCAGCCCTGCAATTTGTCCTAAAAATCTGTTACTCTGTCAACTGATTCCCACAAACTGCAGGTAAGCAGAAGCAATCTTTCCATCTGGCTGCTCTCTTCCCTCAGTGTAGGAGGCCAGCAGCAATCTGTGTAATATGGCCTTGCCATTGACTTCAGTTGAAGCAAGGCTCCATTGTGTTTGAGCAGCATCCCCACCCATAGTCCTTTTACCAGTGAAACAATAGACCCTTGCCATCCTTTTAGCAGTGCAGTTCACAGACTTGCACAATCCTGCACCAGAGCAAGCACCAGGCTGCAGGTCCATTGTACCAGAGCTACATGAAGCTTCCTTCATCCTTCCATATGTGCAGAATCCTTAGGTGCTCTTGTGCTTCTGCTAAGGCACACCAACCTGCTCTCTGCACAAGTCATAGCTACAAAAGAACATGACTGCAAAGTCAAAACTTATGACATTAACCCTCAGATGCTGTTATCTGCAGAGCAAAAGGGTCAGAACAATTTCTCTTTTCACTGATAAAATTACACTGTTTCAACTAATAAAATATTGCCATTTCTTCCCTGTTAGGAGTTCTCTGGTGTCAATGGGACAAGCTTGTTCGTCTGCCAGGGCCACAGCTGTAGATAAGGCTTCTCAGTTACAACAGAGGTGGCCTTACCTGGCCTCTCCAAGTCCCCACCAGCAGTTTCAGGCAGAGGACACAGTTGGTTCTTAATATTAACTTCAGGCAATCACAGGCAAATGCTGCCTACTGTTTACATTCTGTATGGAGCCTATGGTTTGCTGAACCTGAGTATAGTTTTTCCTATTGATTTAAGTGAAAGACGGTGAAATGGACTAAGCACTGGCAGCTTCAAGTTTTTTTCAGCTGTTCATCACGTAGTCTCTGCCAGGCTGGGATGTGGGGATTGAGGTACAATGGAGTTCAGAGAACTTACTTTGGTCCCCTGTCCAAAGACATGGAAGTCAGTCATTTTTTTTCAAGTATCAGAAGCAGCATCTGCATTATTGAAAATAATCCATTTTACATGTAACTGAGATTTGTTCCCTTTTTCTCTCCATTTTTTTTTTTTAACCCCGCAAGTACTCCAGGCAGTGTGGCATCTCTTCCATTGTGCCATCAGTTGGGGTCTAGAGGTACTTTCAGTGTCAGGGATAATCAGTACTTTGCATGTCTTAGGCTCCCCCAACACAAACACAGATCCTGTGTTTGAGCCTCGGTGACTCACAAGAGAAGTTCCCATTCCTCTGACTGGCCTATTCCACAAACCTGTGTAAATGCAGTCACGTATGAGGCTTTGAAAGGGAAGAATGTGTGCTCTGGGCCTAGATAAAGTGCATGTTGGGATGCAAGACTTGGCCAATCAAACATTATGGTGTCTTCAACTGGCGTCGGTTCCACATGCCCCGTTTAGAGTGAAATCGGTGGAAGAAATGTCTCAGCGAGAGTCGTTCTACTTCCAAGCCAGCCTGCAAAATCCTGTGGAGAAGGGAGAGGAGGACATTCAAGTATAGCTTAGCTCAGTTACATGCCAGAAAGAAGGGTTGGCAGTGGGTTGGCAAGGGGTGGCAGGAGTGTCTGCGCCTGGAGATGAAGTGTGGAGCTCCCCTGTGCAGCACTATATGTACCATTTACACTCTGTAATTTAGGGTTTGCACTAAGAGAGTGCTAAGGCTGAAAAAGAAAGGAAAGACCTGCCAAGACAAGTCCAAGGGTCTGGACAGCATCCAGCAGAGGTGCCTGGCCTGAAGGGATGCCCTGCATCACAAACTTTCCAGAACACTTAACTTTGTCCCACGGACCTTGTATGACATTCCTCCTCATTAGGCAGATCTACATGTGCCCCTATGGTGCTTTTGTTACTGCGACATCATTTAGTATTTCCTTTTGAAACTACTAAATGATGGTGCAGTAACAGCCCGTGCTGCGCCAGGCTGGTGATGCATGGTTATTTTTAGCTGCTATGTTGCCACAGCAATACACTATAGTGAAGGAGCGTGTTGCTACAGTGACATAGCTGCGGCATCACGGTTTGTGCCCGTTGGCACTACGGTGATGCAGTGTCTCCTGTAGACTTGCCCACTGTTACCTACTGGGTATTTCTTACATGTATTTTGTGAGAAGCTAAAGGCCTCCGCTGAGATCAAGACCCCAATGGTGGTGAAGTAACAGGAAGTAGGGTTAAGTAAATCCAATGTGAACAACTGTATATGTTTGTTGGCTGCCTGTTGCATGCCAAGAAAGAGCCTGTAAGGTGCCAGGAGTTTGGAGGTAGCTCCCTGCTTTTCTGAACTGGTTACTATGACAGGATGGTGTAGTTGTAGTAACTCTTCTTGCCTGATCACCAAGGGACTGCTCAGGAGCACGTGACCCCCTTGCTGGGAATACTACAGAGTTCTTTTGTGCCATCTGTTTCCCACTGCTCTCTTCCCCAGGTCACTGCCATATCCAGGTCAAATGGGACTGCTGTCCTGACCCCATGGCCTGAGCCGGCTGCACATCATGCCCTACCTGTCCAGGAGTTCCCAGTCCTCTCCTCCCCAGCGATCCCGAAACTCTTTGGTGTTCATGCCCCCAATCTTATCCAGGTCAGACTTGTATATGCCCAAGAGACCAAATCCATTCACCTCCCAGTACCCTGTGGAGAAAACAATAAAGCATCAGGCATGTTTGCATCCTAGCCAGGAATGAAAAGGCACCCTTGTGTCTGTGAGCATGAGGAGCATGGCCACAACCCTCCTGAACTCAGAAACCCTGATTAATTGGGTCCATAGCTCAAGTGCTACAGAAAAAGCAAAGGTGATCCCTATCCTGTGGCACAGAGAACAGAAAACATGCTTGGCCCCTGTCCCTCTCTATAGGGTTTGTCACCTCCCTGGAAGACAAGGATATCAGTTGGAGAGGAATGAAGCAGGGACCCTAGCCTGCCAAACCACTGCCAGGCAATCATCTCTTCCTGGGATCAGACCTGATCCAAAACTCAAAGGACACCCAAGCTTTTTCTGGTGCCCATAGGGACAGCAAAACCCAACACCAAGGTACTCTCCTGGAATGTGCCACAGACCCTGCCTTCTTACCATCAGGCCACTGTGGGGATGCACCACAATGCAGCCGCATGACCATGGGTGCAAAGGCCATCTTGCCCTCCACGCAGTGCTTCCGAATCGAGTCGATGATCCCTCTTGGGAAGTGGATGTGGAGATCGCAGAGGAAAATGATACTGTGTGGATCCTGGAAGCAATGGCACAGAAGTTTGTCATATAGACCTGACGCTAACTGGCACTAACCTGGGACCACTGCTGACTCCAAAGGGGGAACCTCCCTCTTACGGACACTCAGCAACTTGATCACCCCATGATAACTGCAAACCCTTTGGATTTTGCAGCTTCTACCTATTGGTATCACTGTCCACTTAGTGCCAGTCCATAGCCCTGTACTGTGCAGTGATGTGCAAAGTCCACAGTGCTGATCTATTCCACAGCCCAGATAGGGCTATTGCTGACTTGAAGTCACCCAGCATCCTTGGGGTCTGCTCCTTTTTTATGCTCAGGCTATTTTAACTTGCCTTGGTGTGTAATTTTCACCCATGCCAAGACTCCTTTTACACTGGCAGACCCATATCGAGGGACTCAAGTCAGTGAGCTTGAGGCCCATATCTATCACCACCCTGGACCCAGAGGTCCTGACTAATTGGGTCCACAGTTTGAGTGCTACAGGAAAAGCAGAGGTGTACATTGCAGAGGCAGAGTCAATAGAAAATTTGCTGGCCTGTTTCTCTGTGAGGTCCATCACCTCCCTGGAAGACAAGAATTTCAGCTTAAAAGGAGCTACTGATCTGGACATGGATGAGAGCTCTTACTGCCCCTTGGCCACCCCATTCACCCCAGCTGCCATGCACTCACCTTCACAAGGTCTATGCCAGCTTGGAGCCCTGCTGAGCGTTCAAAATTCCCTGTCAGCTTCAAGTACTGATAACTGCTGGCAAGAAAGGGATTGGGGGGAGTCCATTAGGCACTCAACAACTGCTCCTTGAACAGCTCATTCGTTCCCTAGCAGGTACCCCTAGCTCCTTGAATTCTTTCAGGAAAAGCAGGGAGATTGAGGGAAAAAGGAACTTGGTTTGCTGCCCTCCTCAAGCTCATGGAGGTGTTCCTATTTACATCTGTGTGTCATTTCATTGCACTTTCACCCTTGCCTTTGATCTCTGTGCCACACAGTGAACACCTTCCAGGGCACAACAGACCTCCAGTGTAATCAAGGCCTGGTGCGCAAAGATGGCAGCTAACTGGAGACCTGTGCTTCAGGACAGACCTTGGAAGGGTGCTTTGAGAGCTTGGGATAACATGGGCTCTATTCACACAAAGCACTATACACTGGTATCAGGCAGCCTGTGTTGAGGAACAACTGTAGCTGGTTTCCCTGAAACACAAAGGCTGTTCCATTTCACAATAACAAAGGAGGGGAAAATATTTTAACTATAAATCAAACAAGCACATTATTTCACATTTCAGTTGTATGTAATAAAGTCATACTGGGCATTAGTACATATGAATGCATTGCAGCACATGCATTTGTATAAATGGCAAAATGTGCATCAGCGCTGAGAAAATGGCAGCGGTGCACTTGTGAACTAAATCACATCAAAGGTGTTTTAGTTCAAAAGTGCACTGCCGTCATTTTCTACACACTGATGCGCATTTCAGTGTTTATACAAATGCATGTGACGCAGCACCCGGCACTTCAGCTCGTGGTCTCCGCAGACTCCAACACGGTGGGTTTCTGGGTGTGTCAGAGCAGACAAAGATACGTGTATAAATATCCATTGTGCCTGGGGTTCCTCTGTTTGCAGTACAGAGAGCTAGCTGTCCTCAGAAGAACTGCTCAGCATTACCTGGCTTTCCAGAGTCCTGAGGGAGGCCCGGATGGTACTGTATCTTTTGTCACTAAGTGGGCTGATTGTGAGGCCCCATTGATCACTGACTGGTCACCTCCTCTGCTTTTTTCTGTCTCCAACATTCAAAGACTTAACTTCATAAATCTGAATAGGAACCACTAGAATGAAAGTGCATCTGGATGGAGTGTACAATAGGTAGCTGTGTGGAGATACCTGATGACACTGTATGGGACTTACAGGTATGTGTGTGGAAGTAAATAAGTGTGTAGTGTCTCTGTTTGAGCATTTGAGTTCCTGTATGCCAGTGATTCTTAATCAGGCTGCCACAGATCTCCCCACAAGGGAGATCCTTTTGAAGGGTACCACAAGGTGTCACACACTGTTAGTGCTGTTAAGTGTGTAAACATAAACCCTGAGATTTCAAATAGGAATCCACAGTGTTAAAAACATTTTGACCTATCATGGTCTTTCTGAGTACTTTGCAAAAGAAAAGTTGCTCTGTTATTTTGCTGTAATCAGAACAACAAAAGAAAACTAAGAAAACCAAGGGGTGTCCTGAGTCTAATGCCTTGAGTGCCTTGAGTCAAAAAAGGTAGAGAATCACTGCTGTATACAGTGCAGATGATCCATCTACAGAGAGCTGTGGATGTGCTATATGAATAGGGGACATACAAAAAACTAGAATTCATGTGAGCAAGGGTTAACTTGTGTGTAGTTTATGTGCATATGTGGCCCTCTCACCTCTGTAACCGGGACCTCTTCAAAGCCTTCTCTACATCCATGTCATCACTGCTGTAGTCTGTGATGATGACATTGAAGTGTGGGTCCTTGGTGACTCGGGACAATTCTACCATGTCAGAAATAAACTGCAGTACCCAGCGTGCCTGGTTTTTCACTTGTCATGATGGAGGAGAAAGAAAATGAAAGCAAAATTAGTTTCATGACTGGCAGTGATTGCAGCCTCCTGCCAAACCCCACTGAGACAGACTGGGGGTGCGAGTCAAGGACTAGTCTAGGAGTAGGCCCTATGGTGAAAACCTGGATCTGAAAGCCCCAGGTTTTGGGTCTGGATATTGGCTTTAAAGAGTGAGTCCACACCCAGGGCATTATGGGAGTCATATCACTGGGTTTTCATCCCACTGGTTGTTTGGGGCCCTGTTATATTTCTGGGGGCAGTTTAATTTAGGGAAAAATAAATAGGCAGTGATGCCTGAAAGTGGGTGCAGACTGGCACAGTGCTCAGAACTACCTCCAGGCTAGGTTCCAGCACCAGGCAGCCCCTCTTCTCCTTACCTGGCACGATGAAGTGGACAACAGCATGATGGTTCCAGGAAAAGCCCAGTGGCCAGCACAGCTCCGGCTCACTAATGACGCCCATCAAGTGGCGCCGGCGGCCCCAAACCAGGTTCCTCATGTTCCTCTCCTGCTCATCACCACCAATGCCTTGCCAACCCCGTGCAAAGATGTACTCTGAGAAGCGGACAAGCCGCCCCCCCTGCTCCAGTAGCTCCAGCTCCAGCAGGTAGCGGCTCCCTCGTAGGCGGTCCTGCCGCTTCTCCACATTCACTATGCGCTGCAGCTGGAACCTCCTGCAGGGGCACAGCTGGGTGAGGCACATTCCCCACACCCACATCACCTCTTCCCTCAGGCCTGCATCAACCACCCAGCCTCCACCCCAGCCACCCCCATGTCACCGTAGCTGGTTCCTCTTCCCAGAACATTATTAATCCCTAAATTTTCAGTCCACAGCTTTGCTTCACCCATGTCAGATGAGGTGGGGATCTTTTTTTATCTCCTGGCCCCATCTCTGATCACTTGGGCTTAGATCTGGGGTCCTAGCCAAGATCAAAGAACTGATGATTGAGAAGAAGTAAAGACCACACAGAAAATAATTTTATTTAATTAAAACAGCTATTTTAGTGTTGGGAAGATGGATTTTCTTTAGTATTTTCATTAACGGGCTTGGCACAAGAAGGAGGAGTATGTTGATAAAATCTGCTGAGGACACAAAGTTGGGAGGCGTTATCAATATGGAAGTGGATAGAAAAATCTTATAGGAAAAAGATCAAATGACCTTGAGCACTGGAGTAACAAAAAAGGGATGAAATATAATAGCACAAAGTGCAAAGTCATGTACTTAGGCATTAGCAATGAGAATTTCTGCCCTAAGCCAGGAGCTCATCAATTGGAAATGACAGAGGAGAAGGACTTAGTATACCAGGTGATCATAGGATGGCTATGAGCCACCAATGGTATGAGGACTATGACAAAAACAAATGCAATCCTAGGACTCATCAAATTTTTACCAGACCTCACCTGCCATGCCCTGTACAATTCTGGTCACCCAAGTTTTGAATTAAATTCATCTTTCTTAAACAGGTACAGAGAAGGGTTACCAGAATGATTAAGGGAATGGAGGATCTCTCTTCTGAAAGGAAACTGTGAAAGCCTGTACAAATGAATAGTGAGCAGAGACGTGCCCTTTCTAAATGTATCCAGAGAGTAAATTTCTGGAAGGGGAGAGAAGCATTTAAGGTATAGGATAACACTGGCACAAAAATGGGTATAAACTGGCCATGAATAAGTTTAGGCAGGGAATTAGAAGGTTCTTAAATATCATAGCCAGTAGGAGCAACCTTCCAACAGATGGCAGAAATCTAACCAGTTTGTGACTGGGATTATATGATATGGTTACTTATGAGGCAGGGAATGGTACTTGCATGAGGAGGTCCATTCAGGGTCTACATTCTATGTTGTTAAGAGGTGCTGGAGTCACAGCCCAGAGGTACCAGGTCACTAGACAGAGCTGGGTAACTACAGATTCATCAGTGTGCCTTATTTCTCTTTACAGCTAGAGGTTCAGATCAGTTCCTATGTCCATTCAGTGCTTGGCCCTTCTGATGAGACTGACAACAAAAGAGCCAGTGAGGAAGCTGGTTTTCACTCTGAAAATGGGACCTGGACTGAACATCAACTCATTTTACACCAACCACCAGATATCAACATTCAGCCTCTACTGGCTGTGGCTAGACAGGACCTGCCCTGACTTTATGTCCCACTTGCAGCCTCCCCTGGTGTTTAGCCCTCAGTACATCTCCTAACATGGTACCTTCAACACTCAGAGTTAACTCTCTTCTTCCTACCAGCTCCTTACTCCAGGCTATGGTTCCTATGCAGTGTGATACAGTAGCCCAAAGGAGGGAGGGAGTTCAAGGGATTGCAAGAGACAGTGCCTTACCCTTTGTTCTTCTGGTTGAGCTTCTTTAGGAAGACGTGTGTGACCTCCAAGGCCTCCCTCTCTTTGAGCAGCAGGTTCCCCGATGTGTTGCACTTCAGGTCAATCCAGTCTGTTCGCAGCACATGGAAATCCAAGATGCTTGTGCTGAAGGTCTGTTCCCAGTTCACTACTTGGTCAAACACTGGCATGTAGTCAAATCCTTCCTCGTCCCCCTCGACTTCTCCTTCGATCTCTTCTTCTTCCTCTGCTACTGCTGGGTCTACAAGCTCATGCCTGTCCTTTGCCCGAGACTCTGCTTGACCCTTCTCCACATCTGCATCAATGCCATCTGCCACCTTCTGCTCAGCAATATATGACTCCACTTGGTTTAGCCACTGTGCTTGGTAAAGGGTCTGTTTGCTGAGGCTGGCAGCACTTACAGCTCTTCTGCTGGCTTTACCAGAGACTGGGCTTTGTCTCTTTGCTTGTATGGTGCCTGTTGGTTGGTTCCTGGTGTTAGTTGAATTGAGATCTCTCTGAGGAGGCCTTGCCCCTCTTGGTATCCTACCATCTGAGTCCCTAGACCCACCAGGAGAATGCTCTGAGGCATCCTGAGGGCTTGTGCTAGAGGCAGGACCTGGGTCTCCTATTCTTTTCTTGATGAGTGACCTTGCACGGGTGCTCCTGGCATGCTGAGAAGGATATTTGGAATTGTCCTTGACCCCAGTTTTTAAGTGACGCCTCCTCATGGGTGTGCTTCTTTCTAGACTGGTTTTGTTGATGCGTTGGTTGTCTGAGGTAAGGGTAACTGCCTTCATATGGGGCTTCTTTCTCCTTTTGTTTGGGACTGCCTCCTTCACATTGCCATTTGTGAGTGAAAGGGGCTTCCTATGCCCCTGGAGAGAGTAGTCATTGTAAACATCATCATAACCCATCAGTATGCTGGGGTATGCTTTGCCCACTGCCAGCTCTGCCCCCTGCTTGCTGAGGTTTGTGTCCTGGTCCACATACTGAAACTCATCAGGGTTCCCTTCCTCATAGCCTACAAAGACAATCACAGTTACACCTCTAACCTCTCTGCTCCCCTGCTCCCTGAGCCACACAAAGGGACAGGAAGGGAATAACTGCTCCCTCAGTCCAGCAGCCAGTCCATTCTATTAGGGGGTGCACTGATAAAGATTTTTTTGGCCAGTACCGATGGCCGATTATCAACAAGCTATATCGGCCGATACCTATCTGATTGCCAATATGAAGCCCAGCAGCTTATAGAGCAGCATGTGGCTGGTAAGTCTGTTGGGGGGGAAGGGGAGGAGAAGTGGGGTGAGAGGAGCAGAGCAAGGCCTCTGCAGTGAGGGAGGCTGGGGCTGGGCACGGGACAGAACCACAAGCGGCTCAGCTGGGGGACATGGGGGGTGGCTCCTGCCATTGCACGCATTCCTGGGAAACCTTGGAGGGCATGTGCCAGCAGATCTGTGCACAGGATGAGGGTAGGCTGCTGTTACAGGCTGGGGATGAGGGTAGTGCCAGGCTCTTCTTGGTAGGAGGGGCTGGGCTGGGGCTGTGCTCAGGGTGAGTGGTGGTGGTAGCGCTGGGAGGGGGGGCTACCACCCTGTAGCCCCCCCCTCCCAGAACTGCTGCCACCCAGCCCACACACATCCCTGGCCCAGCCCCACTGCCAGGAAGAGCCCAGCACTGCCCCAGTCCCCAGCCCGCAGTGGCAGCTTGCCCTTGCCCCGCACACAGATCGGGGGGGCATATGCCCCCCATGGCTCCCCTGGGGGTGCATGCAGTGGCAGGAGCCACCCCACCCTTGTGTCCCCCCGGATGTGCTGCTCATGGCTCTGTCCCACACCCAGCCCCACTCCCTCCCTCACCGCAGAGGCCTCAATCTGCTGCCTCCATCCCTTCCCTCCCAACAGACTTACCAGCTGGACACTGCTCTCCAAGTTGCCAAGCTGATCATATGCATGCTGTGGCTATGCATGCACACAACATTTATTGGTGACATTTTTGGCCACATCAGCGAAAAAAAGCCGATTGCCGATAATGTCAATTTTCCTTTTATCAAAGCTGATATGATATGGACTGATGTATCAGTACACCTGTACCTTCTGTGCATCCCCTTTGTGAGGAGCATCCTCTTGCCTGTTTTTAGTCACTAAGTTGGAGTGCTGGGTACTCTGTCCCCTACAGCCACTGGGGCTTCTGGGGAGGGAAAGGTGAGCTCCAGCTTGTACTAGTCACCTTGCTGTTTATGGACCTATCCCCTCCCACTCTGCCATGGCCCTTAGGCATGTGCTGCTGTGTGCCACTTCGGCTGATCCAACCTGCCTGGAACTGAGCTGTAATGTCCTGCCTATGGCTAAATTGTGGGCAGGAAGTGTAGTTCTCACTGCAGCCGCTACAGCCTGCTTGTGGCACATGGCACTTGATACCATCCAGCGTGGCATTTCCCACAGGGCTGACAGCAAGGATGGAGGGCCAGGTACTGAAAGGAGTGGGGAGGAGGTTGAGGGCTAGAGAGCATGCAGTGGGGTTTGACAAGGATCAGGCTGCTGAAACCTGAGCTGCCAGCAGTACCCTTCAGCAGCAAAAAATCCATCCTTTGAAGGCCTTAGGCAAAATTATTAGAAAAATATACAAATCACCCTGCCTGCAATTTCACAAAACTTACTCTGGGCCACAGCTATGGTCTCTGATGTGTGTTGGCAAAGGGCTGTTCAGCATTCACGTGACCAGCTCTCAGGAAGCAAAATCGAGGGCACATATCCAGATGCTCCACAGACATATGGAACCTGGAGTAGCTGACTCCCCTTCCAGTTCTGGTTAGCACAGCTGCCATAGTGTGAGTGCTGTGGACAGGCTACATAGCTCTGCTGCTTTCCACTCAGAAGAAAGCCCATGGTTGCCTTCCAAACCAGAAAGGTCAAAACTGTATTTGTGTGGCACTGTGACAGAGTTAATCAACATAGCCCCGTTTGTGCAGCACTGAGAGACAGAGATAATTAGCCTGTGGTGCTGTGCTGCAGAAATGTGGTGCTGTGGCTATCTCCTGACCTCAAAGCAGCAAAGCTATGTCCCTGTAGCACAGTTGTTTTATACCCTCTTAACAAAGGTGGCAGGGCCTTACCTTGCAGGTTTTCAAATCTGGGATGAAAGTTCTGTCCCAGGGAGTCCCCGGGGACACAGGAACACAGCCCCAAAAATTCAGTACTGTCTTGGAAACTCTGGGACAGTCACTTCTTTTACCCAGAGCACAAAGTCAATAGTTTTTCTTTTTGTCATTCCTGGGGATTGCACATTGAGAGACAGACAGAAAAGTCTGCCTGTCTTTCACTGGTCTTTACCTGGTTGCTCTGTTTTCTCCTCAGACTCCAGATTTCCCCTCTCTGGCTGGTCAATTTTCATATATTTATAGAATCCAAATCTGCAGGAGCAAAGACACAGTATAGGCACAGCTGTATGTGACAGAGTACTGTTTCTCTGCTGGAAGACAGATCATGGAAAGTGCGATTTCCCTCCCACCCTCTATTGACATACAAAACACTGCTTCCATGATACCATCACATCATTATAATTATGTTACCCTGACTCTTAGCATCAACAGGTCCTGTGAGTCTGGGAAAGGTGTGAGGCCACACTATCTCCCTAGCAGGGAGCTCCACTTGTGGGTGAGGAAGCTGTGCTGGCAAGTACATTTCCCAGTTCATCAGGGCAAGACATTCTGTTTAACTCACCAGCTTTCAAGCCTGATAGACTTAGCAGCTCAGGGGCAGATGTTCTTTCAGAGTTCAGAGTGTTTTCATTTAAAAGGTACATCAGGAACAGGAAGAACTGAGCACCTCAGACGAACACCTGTCATTCCACTAACATCAGTGGAGATTCTGGGGGCTTACCAGGATGGTGCTTGAAGAAGCCAGAAGCCATGTCCACACAGTAAACTTACTGTGCATGGCCAGGGCCTCCTCATGCATGGTTGAGTGGAAGTAATGTATCAGTACTGATTGGTGGTCACTTTGGGGGTGGCTAATTGGTCCTGTCACTCAATAGTTGTAATCAGCCCACCCAAAGTGACATGTGGCTGTGGCTGTAGCTGCTTCTAGTTTGAGAGGCAGCTTTCCCAACCTGCACTATGGACTTGAACATGCATTGTGCACTCAGTTGACCAGGGGGAGTTTCCTGTGTAGCTGTGGCTAGAGCCCTACAAGTAGGCATCTAAAGTTCCACCCCAGTCCCAACACCAGCCCCAACTCATGCTAGACAGCCAGCTGGGAGGACTGTGTTACCTTTCCAAGTAATATGGATTCTCCTGATAGAAGCATTTGTTGTCTGTCTCCATATGGCTCAGGCGGCTGTAATCATTTGGGTAAACAAAGGACAAGTGAACCTGGAAAGTGGAGAGAAAACCATGCACAAATGAAAATGATACCTGGAGATGTCACACACAGGATAGCTGAGCCCTTTAAGGGGAAGTTCATCGGTTAGTTGCCCCAAGGTAGGACCTCATACATGGTGCCAGACTACCCTAAAGACCAAAGCTGCAGTAGAGAAATGAAAGCAGGAAGGAGCAGATAAGAGGCGGGGACAGCTGTCTGGGGAGAGTGGCATGACGCTGGGAAGACAGCAGGTGGAGAGAGAGACACAACATGGGTTAGGAGAACGCTGTACAGTACGTGTGATCCACTGATCAGACCTGACACAGCTACAGAACCTTGCTGAGTACAAGGCCTGTGTGGAAGCTCCTGGGTAATAGTGAGGAAGACCCAGCTTATTTGGGACAGACTGAACCAAAGAACAAGAAAGTTGATTTTGGATGAAGGTTCCCAGCAGAAGGAGCCTGGCAGGCAGCAGAATTTGAGGTGAAGGAGTGTGGGGAGTGTAACACTGTTGGGGAGTCTTGAGGAAGCCCTGATGTGGAGGTGTTGGGAGAAGAGTGGTGTGAAAGGTGGAGGATCAGGAATGTGGGCAAAGGGCGGAGAGCTGCAACCTGTCCCACTCTATATGGGAGAACTGTGAGATGTCTTCTTATGAAAGAATGTTTTATTTTATATGACTACACTACTTCTGGAAGCAGGGCTTGATTTGACTCGAAGAATAAAAGTCCTTTCCCAGGCAAGGAAGAGGTGACCACTGGTTTGACCCATGGTGGAGAAGGCAGACAACACAGCTAGCCCCTGGGACTGTAAGAGAAACTGAAGCAGTACTTACCTGTTTTGCCACACCTGTCTGCAGAAGGATGCCTGTGAAGGGTGATTTGTGTGACGTTACTGAAATCCAGATCTGAGCTGTCAGAAAGCAGTCAGGCCTGGGATTTGGGACTACCCCATTAAAGCAACAGAATGTTTAGCACTGGAGGTAAAGACAAGGGTGACTTGCTACATTTAGAAGTTTACCTAAACGAGGTCTATTTGGAGCAGGGCTTTTTGTATGGGGTTCTTCTAGCTCTGCTTATTACATGTCTTTAGAACTGACTGGGTTGGGAGATATGTGTTTTAAACTACCCATTTTCTTTATGGGTAGTTTTTTACACCCTCTTAGCAAAGGCAGCAGGGCCTTACCTCATGGGTTTTCAAATCTGGGATGAAAGTTCTGTCCCAGCTCTGAATTAGGAAGGGAGAGAACCAGTGCTGCGTCATGCAGAAGGGACATCCATCCCACAGAAGGCATCAGCTATTGGCCTATTCCCAGACTTTGGAAAGGCCCCATGTTTCAGTCGGGCATTGCCCTCATGTTCTAAAGCACATATACTCCCTAGTGCAGCACGGAGCACTTGGCCAAACATCTCCGTTAGAGGAATGAGACTTACGAACTGGAGTCCTTGATAGCGTGATAACGGGAATCCATTCACCAGATAGCTGGGTTTGTAAGGGCAGTCCGGCAAGGTCTTCCGCAGGCGTGACTTACTAATCAGAGGCACTACAAAAAGCCAAGAGGGACACAGACACAAGAATTACTTGGACCACAAATCAAAGCAAATCCACCCTGCACCAATAAAACAGGATAGCTATTGCTGTGGACACTTCTATCCATTAACCCCTGTGCTTACTGGGTTCCTCCCTGTATACTAATCTTTTGGATTTATATGAACAATTTAAACCTGAAAGCAATGTTAGAACTGGACTTTGAAAGAGATGACATGAGTATGGTTTATCCCTCATATTGTAGCTCTCTTAGGCATCCTGAAATGACAGCTATTTCCTTCTCCACATGAGAAAAATCTGGTTGTTAGTGACCATGTGGTCCTCACTCACATGATGTGACTGGCTGCAACAGTTTCCATTTGTTTGGCAGCCTCTTACCTTTATAAATAGTGTCCCGAGGGTCAGGCTTCAGCATGTCAGCTGGGTGTGTCTTCTTGCTCAGACTGGCAGTAGACTGATTTGTATGGCTGGCCAATGTCTGTGGTATATGTTCAACTTCATCCATCTTTAAGAGAGTCTCATCTAGAAACCAGCAAGAGAACAAAAGGAGGAGGAAGGACTAATCTATCACTTTATTCTGAGTGTCATTTCATTTGGTAACAGCTCCAGGAGCACCCCCTCTCTGAATTCCAGCCCATAAAATCTTGGCCTCTTGTTCCCAGCATTATTAATTCATATTTGTGATACAGTAGTGTCCATATAGCTTGGATCAGGAGTGAGAAATTCACAGTAGAAACTAAGAAAGAGACAGTACCAGACCCTGCTCAAAGTCTAAAAAGTATAAGCCCAGAGGAAGGGGGGTGCGGGAGGCAGGGAGGGCAAGGGGAGAAAGTAAGTGGTGGTTGAATGTGGTGACAATTAAGACATGTTTTATTGTTTTGAAATGGGTAGTGCAAAAAGAAAAGGGGTGGGGTGGCATATGCAATACTCTCTTAGACCACCTCCTCTAACACAGAAGGAGTTAATATGAACTCAGCACTCAATTAGCCTTGGCAGCTAAACACCTCATGTGGCAGTGAGTCAATTTATCCAGTTACTCGACACATCAGCAGAGGCACTGGGACATTTCAATGGGAGAACAGGAAGAAATGTGCTCCAGAAGTGGGAGGGGAACTTGCTCTTCCGTTACCCCTGGAAAACCTCCTTGCAGGTCAGTGCTCCAATATATACTGAGGGGGTGCTTGTACACATGGCACTGAGACAATGTACACACAATAAAAATTCCCACGTGTGGCTTAATGGCATCACACTTTACATGTATGGGAGTTTTGGGGGGTTTAAATTAGTTCTCATTGTTACAATCTAGACCACATCCCAAAGCAGTTTAGTTTGCTATGTATGCAAAACGCCATAAATCTGTCACATGCATGTGGTAAGTCACTAAATTATGTGTAGTGAGTCCCTTTGTCCACTGGGTGTTGCTACAGTTTTTGTTTAGTGATCCCCCCTGTCTACCAGGTGTCACTACAATTTGCAGGTATTTGTGTGTAATGAATGTTTTAGGACACCAGGTGTAGCTGCAGAAGCCAACATGAATCAATCTTCTGCTGACTTCTTTTCTTACTACATTAAATAAATAATTCAAAAAAACACTTTTTTGTTTGTCGCCTCCTATTTTGCTGAACTGACAGCTGGGGGGGTTAAAGATTGGAGATTGATCAGCGTCTGCTGTGTATGTGCTGCCTTCTCCAGTATTGGGGATAATGCAGTGTGTTATGTACCCTGATCCCCTCAGCGCTATTATAGAAATAGTGCACAGTGAAGCATGCTATTGAAGGCTTCTGCTCCGAGCATTTAATACCTAACAGGAGATTAATGGGTCCCCAAAGTCCCCTGCTGTCCAGACAGCTGTCCAGCTTTTTTCCAAAAACAGAGTAAGTGAGCTCTGTCCCTGTTGGTGTGATCTGCTCTGAGCATTTAGGAATTTAATGGATCCTTAAAGTTCACTGGGCTACTTTAACATTTATAGCAGCAGTTTTTGGCTGAACAGCCTAACTGACCCAGAGGACATTCAACCACCCAGCCCAGCCAGGTAACCAAGAAGCTCAGGTCTGGCAAGGAGGCCCGACTACTGCCATCCCCCCATTCTCCACCACCCTCTCACCACCCTATTCTTGTCTTGCTTTCCTGTATATCCTTCACCCTTCCCATACAAATTCCCACAGTGGTGATGCTACTGCCACCCATCATGATGCTGCTTCCGCCACCCACTGTGGTCATGCTTTCACCCCCAACTCCCTCTACCATCCCCCAGTTTCCCCCCTCCCCATCTGTCCTAACATCAGAAACAAAAGCCAGAAGCAGAAGTGGAACCAGCGGTAAGTTTGCTGTTGGGGGTGGGGGATGGACTTGGGCATATGGTAATAGGGGAAAGCATGAAAGTATATACATTGGAACATGTCAGGCTAACTGCCATCGCTCTTCTAATTGCCCTTCCCCTGTGCCTCACTTGAGGACGGCTGATGCAGCATCCCAGACCCCTGCACAAGGTTATTTAGCTATACCAAGTGCACAGGTATGCCCAAAGAAGACTTGGGGAAATCTCTCATGGGAGATTTTGTAGTCTGTAAGGGGAGGTGAGGAAAGTGAGTTTGGAAGTATGGGGCAGCCCTCCCCCCATTTTCTTTAGCTTCCCCTGCAGCACGACCATCATTTGTGAAGACGGTTGTCCCTGCTCTGCTGGGACTATGGTTTTTGAGAGGGAGAAGACTCTGAAGGGGGCATTTTGGATCTTTCCTTTTATTTATTGCTTTCTAATTGTGCGATAGGGAGCTAGGTATTCAGCAGTGTTTCTGTGTTTGCTGTTTGGTTGGTTTTTAATTTATTTATATTTGAATTAAAGTTTTATTTGGTTAAGTTTCTGTTTTTTCAATCAAGGTATGCTTAGCAGTGCTTTAGTGATCGGTGGTACATCAGTCTTGCTGGTGGTGGCTACTGTGGGTGGTGGGGCTCTCCCTTAACAGGGTGCTGGTATGATTTTGTTGTGGGGGATGCTTTCAGCTGGGAGGGGTGACTGGCTGCCCTTGGGATTCAAGGTTTGTCCATTCAGTCCTCTGCTCAGCACCTGCCTCTTTTCCGCTTGACAGATTTCAGGGGTAATCCTCCAAAGACCCAAAACACCAAGTTTTTAGAGGAGAGGTGGTTACAGGAAACAAGTCCCTCTGGGATCAAGACTTCTGTGGCTCCCCACCATGCATTTCTAAAATATCCCTTTGTGGTTGTCTATGGCTTGACTGTCCCTCATAATGTCATTAATTTGCTCACTGCTTTTACATAAAATTGACAAGTGGGGTTTCATAGTTTGTAGGGTTGGAAGGGACCTGAGCAGATCATCAAGTCCAACCCCCTGCCTTGGCAGGAAAAAGTTAAAGGATTGGCCTACTTTCAAAATAAAAAAAACAGCCCTAATCCTTCAAGCACCTTCAGTTTTATGTACCCACAAGGCTGGGAGACCACAGTAACTGCAATCTCCCAAGCCTGACGGTGTGTAGGACACCTTACCCATAGGAGCTTGCTTCTTTCATTGAACTTGATCGCAAACCTAAAGCGTGGCTGTTTTATGAACAGCAGGTACACATTGTCCCATGGCATCCCAAACAAGCATGCCCAAAAGATGCACAGAGTTCCTATGAGTCCAGCCAGAGCCCCCCTTCCTGCTTGACCAAGCCTGGCTCCAAAATAACCCAGGTGAACCCTGCTGTGACTGGGTCAAAAGTTGCAACAGCTGTGGAGCATGTCTGCTGTCCAAACTTTGCACAGAAACTACAGGGTTGGAGGCAGGTGAACTTCCCTTACCAGGTAACCTCAAGGCCTATACATTGAGTGCACAACTCCCTGGGGTACCCCTTATTAATCTGAGGACAGACTAGAAACTCTATTCTAGTTTTCTATTCTAGAAAAAAAAAACCAGCAGAAAGAACCGTCTCAGGAGGTGGAGGAGAAGCACCAGAGGCAGGAGGCCTGTGGGGTATAAAGGGGACAAGCCTGTGAAAGGAAGGCTGAGGCCACAGCAGACTCATCTCAGAGGCCGGGTGCAGTAAAGTTGTGGTTTGTTCAGTTTGTGTGATAAAAGATTGTATATGACTGGGGTAGGCTGGGAGAAACTCCAGACAGCAAAGGGCAGCAGGTTTAAAGACTGCATGCTACTGTGGCTAGCTGAGAGATGCTTAGCCAAGGGGTAAAAGCCTGGCTGAACAGGCCCTGAGGCAGCAACCTGCTATAGGGATTTTCTTCAAGTGTGGGGAGGGGGAGGTGGGTGTAAAGGAGCACTGGGGAGGAGCCGTGGGTCATCTTGCTCTGAAAAGAAAAGAACAGAAAAGGAATCCCAGGATACAATCTTGATATCAAACACTATTTGTGACACTGTTCACTTCACTTGAGAGGATAAGGATTCACACTATGGGAGTGGGATCAAGCATGATTTGGCTGGAAGGGTGAGTCCCAAAAGAGACAGCCTGCTGCCAAGCCTACAGTGGCAGTAGACAGGAGATGCCAGGGGAAGATGCAAGCTTCTGGTGCCATTCCTAATGACGAGGATGTGCTGGGCTCACATTCTCTGAGCACTTTGTAAGAATAAAGCAGAAGTAAGAGGAAGAGAGGAGACTGATACCGCTCATGCCTAGGCATGGTTACTTGGCCAGGTTCTGAAAACATGGCAGCAGGCAAAATAGGGGCTGTCTGAAGGACACAAGAAAATTTTCTACACATGAAAAGAGTAGTTTGGGACAGCACCCAGAGGCATTTGAGCGCAAAGCTAAAGTTGGTGAATGGTAAAGCTTAAGAATGTTGGCAAAAAGGAAGTGAGGTTTCTAGAGCAGCAGCATGAATGGTCTTAAAGGTAAAAGCAAACTTTGTATCTGATATGAAGGAGAGGGGGAAACTAGAGGAAAGACTTCTGGAAGAGGATGGGCTGATGGGTGACAATTAGAGCAACAAGCTAGTAAGACACTTACAGCAGAGTTGGAATGGGTTGGGTGCGGAGGCTGTTTGCAGCAACAGCATCCTCTGACATTTTCAGCAGCTTCCCAGTCCAGTATCCGGCAAGAAGTCTCCCTGTAGTCTTAGAAATTACCTGCAAACCCAACCTCCTCATTCCTGGCTATCCCTTGGCTCCTGAACTGTAGACTCCTTTGGCCTTCACACAGCAAGCAGCAGATCTTTGTCTTGTGTTACTTTCACCATCTGGAATGGTTTCTTCCTTGCCATGGTCAGATCCATCTCTCCTCTCTGGTGACTGACTGGCTCCAAATCTCTCTAAACAAGACTAAAATCCCACTCCCTGAGCCTCTCTGGATGTGTCTATGCATAGCCCTACAGTGATGTAGTGACACACTATGTTGCTGTACGGCACAGTATGGCGATGTAGCAATCACATAGGTCTACACAATTGCCAGCTACATCACTGCAGTGGAAAAATCTAACCATGCACTGTGTGCACAGCACAGTAACCACCCATACTGAACCATGCTTTAGTACTTCCAGAAGGCAGTACAAAAACACACCACCATAGCAATGTCACCATACAGCAATGTGTAGATGCACCCTCTGTGTTTGATACTGTTCCACAAAATTGGCCAGAGTTCTCCCTGTGACTTCTACTTTAAACCTCCAGCCGGTGCTTGTAACACTGCTTATCCATAACATTATCTGTAGTGTCTGAATGGACTGTGATCAGCTGTGATATGTGTAGTGTTGTTAAATGAACAGTGAGGAACAAAGACAAGGCTATGGTGGGGATACTTACTAGCAAAAAGTGAGAGGTGTTGGGAGTCTATGACTGTCAACTTGGCTTCTGGGTCATTCAGTCGCCACTGCAACAGAAAAAAGAAATATATACAAAGTGCTTATGGAATTAACTTATTCAGCAGAAAAGTTCTGGGTGTGCATCTGTTTGTAACCATGTGGGACCTCTAACATTCCCTTCCCCAGATTAGTAGAATCTTCCTCACACAGAAAGGGATTAGGAGAAAACCTACGATCCTGGTGCTCAGCCTAATAGCAGGAAAGGATGAAAAATGGCTGAAAAGAGAAGCTAGGGATAGAGTGAGGCTGTCCCACACAGAATGAGAGCAGGGGCCAGGAGACCAACAAGGCTGTCCACACACGACAGGGTAAGGGCTTGAAATGGGGGCAGGGATATCCCAGGAAGAATGGGGTCAGGGGCTGTAAGTGGAGTCCAGTTGTCACCAAGCTTTCCTCTCAAGCCCCATTAGTGAATGTGCAGGACATGGTTGGCCAGGCACACTTACCGCCACCTCCACATGATCTGTTCCTTTGTCATCCTGTTTATGCAGCACCTCAAAGTAGTACCTGCCAGACGCTGCTAATCTGTAGAGAAGAAAAACTCACATCTTTTACTGAACAACTACACTACCTTGGGCTATGGCTTTATTTGCTCTTAAACTAAGCAGGACTGGGTTTAACCTGTCATGGGATGGGAAATACAGCTGCTGCAGGCAGGATGTGCTTACAATTTTGTAGGGGCACTCTTTTCTTTGAGAAAATGTTCCCAGCTAGAATTTTTCACACCCTCTCCTCAAAGCAGCAAGGTGATCCTCTACCTCCAGCTAATTATTCTAGATACCTGACTGTTAATCTTGTCTGCTGGGTTTGGTGTATCAGGACTCTGTGAGTCCTGGCCAGTTGCTAGGTGGAAGACTCTGGAGAGTACTTTTGAGATTCTGGATGAGTTTCGATTAATTTAATTTATTCTTACCACTTTAAAGTGAGAGAAACACAAAACCAGTGTCTTCAGTGACAGGCAGCCACCAGGGGGCAGGTGTTAACCATTTTATCATACATTGGATGCATTGGGTAAGCATCTGAGCAATTTTATAATAATTTTGGAGAGTTCCCATTATTAGGTCTTTTTCCCAGCTTCAAATATTCAAAAATCACAGGTCCACAGAAATCATAAGTAAAATACCGGAGTCTTTCCTTACTTTCTGCCATATCTACAATGTCTAGGCACTTCCTTGCCATTTTTCCCAAAGAAAAAGCTAATGTGCTATCCCTCACCTCCAGGAGTTGAGGCTCTCAACAAAATACCAAACAATATAAAATCTGACAACACTTCTTTCTTTTAGCACTGGATTCCTCATCTACTGGGATCCTGGATGCTACAGCAAAGAACCTGAAGCACATCAGAGTATTACCAGATCTTGGACTACTAGCCCTAGGCTTTCAGTAGGCCACCTTAGAACCCTAGGTTTCCCTACATTATGGCCTGATGCCTAAGATCACCATTTTGACCAATCTATTTTGTATCTTGTAACTCAGCTTTGCTTCTCTGTTCTTGCTCCCAAAGCTGTAGCCTCTGGTTGCTTAATGAAGCTCCAAGAATGCTTTGGTGTTGGTCTCTGTCTACTTGGTTCTTAGTGGGGCATTCAGCGCTTTCTAGAAGAGATAAGTAAAGTTGCTGGGGCTGGGAATTCTACAGGCCTGGGGACAATATCATTTTCATGCAGTGGTAGGTGTTACTGGGATCATCTGGAAACAGAATAGGTAGACAGTAGAGGGCATGGCAACCTGTGGCACTGGGAAAAGGCCCTAGTCTCCATCTACACAGCAGCAAGCTGAAGCGAGCAGCACCTGAAGGAAGCTCATTCAAGGCTTGCCCCATAGCTCTGAGTTGGCTGCCTGGAGCAATGCTACCCACAACATACAACTGAGAGGATTTTGCATCTGGTTGGCTAGGGAAGTGAGCAGGCACGGTCAAGCCTTGACTTGAGTTCCTAGCAAAGAGGAGCTCTTGGAGATGGGCCTGCACTGGGGTCCCAGTCCTGCCTTACTGCGTAGCCAATAGATTCTTTTTTAGAGACCATTTAAAAAAATGAACAAATTCAGTGTTGAGCTCCCCAACCTCAGCTAAGGTGACCAAATAAGGTGACCAAGAAGAGGAGCCCTGAACACAGTAAGTAAAAGCCAAAGATGGCCAGTGAAGCCTGTTATTTGAGAAACCACTAAAGCCAAACACCAGGATGGGGCAAGATATGATGCAGCACGTGTGGAGCCTGCAGTGTCCAGCCTCACCCCTGCCCGCTCACCTCACTGGCCTTGATTGCTGGCTTTGGAACTTCCCAAATTCTCCTGGTGCCGTCCACTCCTTCCCAGTCTGTGTGAGGACAGAAAATGCCTGGGTTACAAGGCCTTTTGCCACTGATTATTACACAGAGGGGAGAACTGAGCCCCATCCACTTAGTAAACTATCCTCAGGTAGCTGGAGACGGGGCCAGGTCCACTGAGTATAGCCCAGGCCCCCACAAAGCCACTGCCAGGTTGTCAAGTGGGAGGCCTGGCTGTCCCAGCCACCACTCTTCCCTCCTGAAGCAGAGTGTAAGGCATAAGGATTTTCATCCCCACAGGAACATTAAAAAACAGTGACTGAAGAAGCCATGCAGTGTACACTGTACCTTGCCTACGCTAGCCAAAAGCCGGAGGCCAGAGATCCTTTCATCTGAACTCAACCAGAACTCAGCATTGTCATCAGCAGCAATGGCAAATTGAAAGTCCCCTGCCAAGAGATTTCCAGAGAAAAATGGTGCTCTGCATTGCTAGAAAGAAAAAATGCTTCCACTCCTGTCCTGATCCCTGCCTCCCACTGGGACTGACACAGCATTTACCCTTGACCCACCTACTCCCTCCACTGCTGTCTGGGACTCTCCCTGAGCTACCAAACACTGCTAGTGCTTTTAACCCTCACCTTTCAGTTGTAAATGAAATGCTGACTGTTTTCTTGCCCTCAGAGAAGTTGGTTAGTCAACCGTCTTGTGCTGACCTTGGTTGAAATCTAACATGGAAGGGGAGGAGTACATGCAGATTTCTTTCAGTGACTCTTTTAAAAAAGAGAGAGAGAAAGCAAGCAAGAGAGAAAGAGAGTGTATGTGTGTGTGTATGAGAGAGAGACAGAGAGTGAGAGACTCCGTGTGCGTGTGTGTAAAAGAGAGGGACTCTGGATATGGCTATATTGCACAAGGCAGTGCTAGGAAGAGAGAGCTCCAAACCAGAAGTAGTGCAGCCTGGCTCTTCTTAGAGCTGATTAGCTCAGGCAAAGCTAATACAATACTGCCTGGGGCTTTATAGACATACCCTGGGCATCACATCTGGGAATGTGATGGGTACAATAGGAAGTCCAGATATGTAGCTGTAGACATGTGTAGGTGCTTGGGGTTCTGTTCAGAATGAATGCATGGGGGCTCAAGGGCTGAGGATGGGATAGGTACCAGCAAGGAAGCTGTACATGGCTAGAAGCCTGTGGATGGACATTTAGGGCAGGGTAAGTGGATACAGATGGAGGCACAGGGTGCATGCACTTGTGAGGATGGATGTGTGTGACTGGAATACTGTGCATGTCAATGCACAAGTGTGTTAATGTACACGTGCACATGTTGCTAATTTGTGTATTTGTGCCAGCATTCACATGCTCATGGGGAGCATGTCTGTGGGTACTTAAATAGGTGCTGTGTATGCAGGACAGAAGTTTTCCTTATAATGACAAATCTGTATTTCCCCTTCCAGTGACAACCAGGTGCAATTGATCTATGCTACTGAGACTCCCTGCTTTTTCAGAGTTGGACAGAATCCCCTGCACCTGGCTGGAGAGACATTGTGCAGGGCTTTCCTAGATGAGCGTGTTTCTGTCTAGCCTTGGGCAGGGAAGGAGAAGACAAGGGAGAGAGGATGCAGCATGAGAACCCCAACTGGCTGCAGTGCCTCCTCACCGTCAGTGAAAGGATGCAGATAGCCAAATATGCGGAGCCCGTAGTTGGTCCATTTGGGTGACACTGCCAGCTTCTTCAGGGTGGTTCGTGTCTAAGGGTGGAAGAAAAAAGTGACAAAGTAGGATGGAAACAGGAAGGGAATGGTGAAAGAAAGGAGGGCTGGGATTGGTGTAGGAGGAGATGGACAAAAGGAATGGAAGAGAGGAGGTGAGGGACTACTGGTGGTACGACTAGGAGGAACAATAGGATACCGTACAAGAATAGGGCAGTACAAGGTGCAGTACAGGTAAGGGAGGAGAAAGGTGAATGAAGGGCCCTGAAAAGAGGTCATGAACATGGGAATGGGACTTATTGTCCACTAACCACTTGGACAGAAGTCTGCTTTGTTCAGTGTCAGAGTTCGAAGACACACGTCATGAGCCTTATGTTGCATGGCAAGTGAATTCCACTGGTCCTTGCAAGACCTCCTTCGAGGCACAGTTCCCCACAGGAGGAGGGAGATGTGGGAATGGGAGGATAAGGAAGAGGGAGGGCACAGTAAAGCAAAGAGGAGCAGAAGGTCTGGAGTAAAGGTGTGCAGCATTTGCAGAGGGGATGGATTCTCTACAGGTACTCACATGGGGGTAGAGTGGGAAGTGGAGGTTCCTTCTGAGCTGCTCAGTGGAGCTGCCGCACCAATCCTCAAACACATGGAGATTGGCCTGGCCCTGGAACTGGAGGAAGATAGAAGCACAAAGAGATAACCCTATGAATGGCTCAATCCCGACGTGCCCTCTGTTTACCTTGCATGTGGGTGATCTGCACATAACTGAGAGAGAGTGATATGTTTAGTTTTTGAGGAGCCAGTCAAAGAAAGACAGTTTCAGCCCTGCTGAGGCTGTGGAGCTAGGGATCAGGTGATAGCTTGGTCCATATAAAAGTCAGTGACAGCATATAAGTGGCTGAGCTGCAGGGGCCAGAGCATTTGGTGGAGCATGTTGGGCAGAAGAACTACTTTATGTAGGCATCTTGCTCAAGCCAAGGTTTAATCAGTAAGCTTTGCCTTGAAGCAAGGGCCTGACATGAGCTCTGTCAGGCATCTCCTTCCAGGGGCTGGGGAGCTTCCTACCATGTGAGACATGCGTGTGAAGATCATAATCTATATGAGCAACATGACATGCGACAATGTGTTTGTCACATGATTAGCGAAAATCATTCTGCAGTAGTGTATGCTGAAAAAGGGTGCATTTGCATAAGACTATGTAATGCTTGATCAAATTTGGTTGTATTTAATGGCATTTTCCATTAACCAATGTTTTTGTAATGTTTCTTCTACCAAAATCTGTAATTTTAAACACTTTGTGCCTCACTGGATGACACACAGTATCCAGGCTAAACCATGGGTTTATAAAAACATTACTCCAATTCAATTAGGTTTAAATTTGCCAATGTTAAAACAAGTTCTGTCTATTCCAGATGTGCATGCATGCTATTAAACAGCACAATTGTGAAACCAGGGTATAGATTAAACATAATAATAAAAAGGTTTTCAGGTTTAGGAAAAAGTCCAAAGAGCAGCGAGACATCCTTGGTAGGAAGTTTTGCTAGGATGGAGTCATACTACCCAAGGAGTTTTAAACTTAATGCTGCACCCCATTGTGGTGATAATTGGCATCCAAATTGCTATCATCACCTTAGTTGTTGTTTTAACTGGCTGGACATATTGCCAAGTTTATCAGTTGCACAGAGCTTTTGTTAACCTCTACAAGACCCCCACTACAAGTTCTTATAGCGGAAGAACGAACAGGTGTACACTCCATGAAGATGGAGTACATTGGTGTGATAACCCCTCCATGGAGGAGTTATCAGAGGGGTGACTTGTTGGGATCTAGAGGCCTTCAAGCCTTGGTTTGACTTTTGTGTTTAGTTCAAGCTGCATGCTTAGTAGGGGTGTGCGAAGCGGGCGCTATTCAATTCGGATTTGGATTCAGCCCGAATCAGGGACAGCGATTTGTTTCGTTGTTTTGGATCACTGTCCCTGATTCAATTCAACCAAATCCAAATCTGAAGATTCAATGCTGATTCGGACATAGACACAGCTTTAAATGTTTTTTCTATTTACCTTAGGGTATCAGTGTGGCTTGTGAATGCTGCAATGCTGAGGCAGATGGAGCACCCCACAGGAGTGAGGGGGACCCTCCACGTGCTTGGCAGTGAACCCAGAAGTGGACTGGAAGTACTTCTGGTCCACTTCTGGGTCCACTGGAGAGAGCACTGGGGGGGCCCCCCATGCCTCTCCAGCTTGGCAACTGGCCGCAGGGGGACCCTGGATCCAGGGGAGTATGGGGGGCTCCCCAGCATGCTCCCCAGAGTACCTGGAAGTGGAGCAGAAGTGCTTCTGGTCCACTTCTGGATCTGCTGCTGAGTGTGCTGGGGAACCTCCTGAGCTTCTGAGGGATACTCCATGCGCCCCAGCATTGCAGCACTCACAAGCCGCCTGCTACCTTGAGGTACATAGACAAAACATTTAAAGCTATGTCTATGTCAGAATCTTTAAATCTTTCCGAATCTCTCCGATTCAATTCAGATTGATTAAAGGGTCCTCTGATTTGATTTAGCTTTGGAGATTCAGCCACTGAATTGGACCAAATTTCAAAATTACAAATTACAAAATCGAATCAGGGACTGAAGCTTCACACAGCCCTAATGCTTAGCTTGAACTGTGGTCGAGACATGCACCCAGTGAAAGGAGCAGATAGAAAAATACTGTCCCTGACTTAAAACAAATCAGGAAGTTGACTAACTAAGTTGAATAAATGTAACCTGGGCAAAAGAGGAACAGTCAGAGCAAAACCTAACCCCACCTAGGAATGAAAAGATTACCTCAAGGTAGAAAATTCCAGTTAAAGGTAACCATACCTGGCAAACAGAAGCATTATTAATATGCATTAGAAGGAAGACTTAAGTTAATTTTATGTATCAAGAAATGCAAGCTATATGGTATATAAAGAGAGGTGAGAGTGTACCCTTGGGAACACTTCTGAAGAAAGTCTGAAGAGATCCTGTCACTGATCCAAGATCCTGTCTCAATATCAGACTTGGAAACCAGGAGCTCTGGACAAGACTTCATGGCCCAACCAACTGGTGAAGCTGTGTTCGCAACTTCATGGGGTGGTGAGCATCTGCTTTGACTAGCTACAAACCTAAGTTCTTTAACTGCTAATGCTGCTTCAGTTTTAATTAGAGTTGTATCTGTTAGGCTTTAATAAACTTGCTTTTAATTGGGGACTACCGTGTCTTAATCTCCTTGCCTGGTATGAGACCCATTATAGCGTTGTAGGGACCAGCTTACACATGGTGTGCTCTTTCAGCCAACTGGGTATGCTGAAATCCCCTACCAAGAGTTTGCCCCCAACGCTGCATGCAAAGTGTATCATCAGCCCATGACAGCGAGCCCCATCCCAGGGGCTCACGTGAGACATGCAGCAACAGCATCCCCTTTGGACACAATAATAGTGTGGGACTGAGTGCTGGCCCTAAGAAACACGGGGTGTGTGCAAAATCCCTGTTATCCAAGAAAAATAGCCCTAAGGACTGACAATCAGAGAAAGAGAAGGGGAGAGAGAGAGAGAGAGAGAGAAAGAAATGAACTCAGCAGCTCCCTGTGCCAGAAGTGAAGTGGGAGAACGAACGGGTTCTGTTATGGAGCAGGGATGGGGAGGAGCCCCCCTTTACATGTGCAGGTAAAGGTGTGATATTGTGTGATCTGCACAATTGTGATTGTGAGATCACATATTAGATCCAATTGTGCCATATTGCTGGTGCAGGGGGAGCCCACTCCTGGGCGCCTCCTGCACTGCCAAGAAACAGACTCTCATGGCTGAGAGCTCCCTTTGCTGAGGGGGCTCCACAGCAGGGGCTGAAAGACCCCACAATTGACTGGGGGACCTGGTCTAGGCTGCTCCTTGCATGTAGCCAGGACCAAGAGTCCAGCAACTGATAGCTATTTATTTTCTAAATTTTTTAGGGGACCTGTGGGCTGAATAGAATGACCTGGCGGGCTGCATCTGGCCCGCGGGCCACATTTTCCCCACCCCTGCTACAGAGAGTGGGGTGGCAGGTTGCTTGCAGGATGTAGAAGAAATGTGCTCCTCAAGGGACAAGGTCATAAGCCACAAAAGGGAACAGGAGTTGAAAGGAGGTAAAACAGCTGAGCACTAAACTCCTCCTGGCAGAGAGGTATGTGAGGTTGGGGACTTGGGTGGTTGCTTGAAAGGAGAAAAGCATTGCTCTGGATAAGGATGCAGGCAGTTGAGCTTGCCTTGGGAGTGGGAAAGGATCTGCAGGAGCCTTTAAGGAGTGGGAAAGGAAGCCTACCTGGAACTAATGAACTAGGTATCATGTGATAGCATGAAGCCTGGTTGGGTCTTAAAAAAAGGTCAGCAAGGAGGGCCCTGGCTGTGACACAGCCACTTAAGGAAACCTTCCTGTTCAGTTGAGCTCTTGCTGACCTTGCTTCGGATCCATCCTTTGGATCGGGGACTGGGATGATTTAGTCAGGGAGGATCCTGCCTTGAGCAGGGGGCTGAACTGGCTGACCTCATGATGGCCCTTCCAGCCCTACTTTCCTGTGATCCTAAGAGGAAAACCTCTGGGGCTGTCATGTACATTGTGGAGAGGAATGACTTGATTTTTTTTTTTATACTGTGCCCCAGTTTTTGTCCCACTAATAAAAATTGTGCCTTGAGGGAAAGGTCGATAACGAACTCTGGTCTGCACATCAGCTCAGAGTCACAGCTGTGTGAGCTGTGTGTTCTGGCTGTGCAGAAATGGTTTCTTAACACATTCTGTCTTGTGCATGTGCACATCTTCTTCTGTTCCTGACTTGGTACTTATCAGCACTTGGCTGTCTCCTGCTGTGAGGAGTGCTTTTGCCATGGGTATTCCACTTGCTGTGTTTGGGTTTGGTGTGTACTCTGTGGCCCATTGCTCCCTGCTTTTTTCCTCTACTGACTTTTCTTAACCAAAGTTCTGCTGATCAGAGACAGAGGGAGAAGAATATGGAAAGTGATTCTGCACGGCAATAGGGAGGAGCAGCACAGCCCATCCATGACAGTGAAGGTTTGCTTGAACTTGGGATGGGCTCATCATCAGGAACATTGTAGAAAGCAGAGAACAGGGACAGAAGTCATTCACTGTCAGATAACCGACATAAAATGTCTTTGTGTGAAGTGACTGGACAATGGTACCACTCTGCACTTGGATACAGATTCACACCCCAGGATCTTCAAATCACTTCCTAAAGGAGGCGAGTATCATTATTTCCATGTCACAGATGTGCCACAGTGACTGACTTAACCATGTTCCTTCAGCATGTCAGTGGTGGAGTCCAGCCTAGAACTCAGGTCACCTGATGAATCATTCTCCTGTTAATCACTAACCAATTCTGCTTTTTACTCTCATAAGCACATCTATGTCCTGCAAAGAGCAAGTACATTACTGTATGAAATGCTTCTTCAAGAAGAACAGCTACAGGCAGCCTTGACTGTTCCTCTGTGGTTCTACAGCCACATTATAGTTAATGACAAGGCAGACTGACAGGCTGTTCTCTAGGCCCAAGACCTAAAGGGACTAAGGACTAAGTTTGCAATCAGGTACCAGAGATAAGACTTGACTAGATAAGACTTAAACCACACCAGTCTTGGTGTAACTCACATTTGAAGGAAGCTGGCAAGAAGCATATGGCACTAAGAGGCTGAATTCCCAATTACCGTATTTTGACTACTAAACAGATTAGGTAGAGGCATAACTACCAGGCTCTGCACCCTGAGCAGCAGCAGAATGGAGGCTGGGCTGGCAGCAGCTGATGTCCTTGCACTCCAGCAGGGGGGAAGGGGGAGAGAAGGGGGCCTGGTGCTCTGGTTATCCACCCCTTGTTACATCACAGAGATTACATAAAGGGTATGATGGTTTCATGCTCCACAGCACTTGCTGACTACTACTGGAATTCTCCCCTCCCACTACTAAACAACTAACTGGGAGCATCATTCATGGCCTGATTGTCATTGAAAAGGTACAGATACATAACAACTGAACCATTCCAAAATGTCATTGGTTGGGAACAGATTCACAATTGTTGCAAGGTCCTCCTTGGAAGTACTGGGCGTGAGGCACACCAAAGACAGACACCACAGCTGAATCCATAGTCTGATAAACTGGGGCAGTCGTGTTGCTAGCAGTGCTCTCATGCCCCAACCCAGGAGCACCAGCATGCAGGGAGCTGTAAAGATGCTGCAAGAGATAGTCTCTACCTTTAAAGAGTTTTACAGGTTTGGTTATTTTAAACAGCCAGAGGCAGAGTGGGGCAGGGAGCAGAGTCGTAAAATTACAGTGAGCAAATTCATCAGCATCTCTGATGAGATCGAGTTGTATTTTCATGTGAAAGGTGGCACGTTGGACTGAGCCCAGTGGCATGGTCTAGTACAGAAAATCCTATGGATCGGTTACACTAGGAGCTCCGTACCACCTAAACAGTGTAAAGGGTATAAATGTCAATTAAAACCTGACTCTGCCCAAAGGCTTTACAAGAGAACCTGAAAGAAGCCTGTGGTAAGAGCTAATGTTTGAGGCCTCCCCCTTACTAAGCTCCCACCTCTGAGAAAAAATAAAGGATAAATCATAAGCACAATAGCGCACAGACTCGGCAGAGTCCTGCCTGAGCTGGAGCAGTCTGGGTTTGCCTCTGAAAAACAGAAATGCAGAGAACAGGTCCCTCTGGAAGGAAAGAGAAGAATGTTATCAACAGACACGTGCTGGCTGCAGCAGCCACTGCTCCCCGATTGAAAACTGAGCTGGGCTTTAATTTTAGGTCCCTGGGAGTCATCAACACAGCAGCTGCTTGGAAACCCTATCACCCTCGTTTTCCCTCTGCTTCTCCATCTCACGTCACAGCTCTCCACAGGAAGCAACTGAGAAACTATTTAGGCTGCTATTTGGATCTTCTTTGCCACAGGATAATAAAAACTACTACGAGGGGCTTTTCACTGCAGATCGTGACGGTGGATGAGTGACACTGTCATTCCCATGTTACACCTGGTAACCAGAGGTTGACAAGATATGTTCAAAGATGGCTTTCGATACAGGTGATCCAGCCCGAGCCAACATGGGCCTGGTTTTCTGAGCTGAGCTCATCAGAGAATCAAGACTTAAGTGCAGGAGCCTGAGTGCCCCCACCCTCCCAAAAAGAAGCACCCCAAAGCAGCGGTCACTCTGAAAAGTTTGGACAAAGTTACCTCCTAGATGTCACATGGTGAGTCAGTGACAGTGCCCAGAAGAGAATTTGGGAGGCCCGACTTCCAGTTCCATGCCAACTCCATCGCACCAGGCTCCCTTGTCCACTCTACTGCTGCCCTGTTGTCATCTTTTGAATCTTCTCATACTGCTGGTGTCCCAGGCTGTGGGATTATCCCCCAGTCCCTCCCCTGCCCTCCCCATACACCAGAAGAGGCACTCTGCTGCTTGCACACTCCCTGAGCAGCCTTTTTTCTGGGCCATGTTGGAGGCCTTCTGGGATTTCTAGTGCAGAGCACTCCTTTTGCAACCTGCATGTCTCCTTTCCATGTTCCTTCTATTTCTCTCCTTTTGGTGATGCCCAGTTCACATGGCCAGTCTAAAATGGCTCACCTCTGAAACAAAATGGCTGCTGGCAGCATGGCCAGACTATTTTCATGAGGCACACAAGAAGGTCCAGCAGCTGTCTGCACTACTGCTCAAAGGAGAACACGCGCCAGTTCCAAAAGGGAAAGGAGCTACGTGGACGGTTTGTAGCAGACTATCATCTTAGACTGGCTGCAGAAGCCCCAATGCAAAAGGCTCTGAGCAGAGGAGGAGGAGCTGCAGCGATGCAGACAGCCAGAAGTCATTAAGGTAAAGCTTAACATTGGTGAGTGGGATGGGGAAAGCATGAGTTAGGACTGAACCCTCTGTGCTGATTCAGCAGCATTTGTATCTGCAGGGGTAGGGATAGGAGACTGCAGACTCCCACACTGTCGTGTGCTGAATGAGCACTGGTAAGTGTGAACACCTGTTTCTGTGTTAAGAGTCACAGGTATTCCACTTATGCCAGCAAGGAATTCTAGGTTATCAGCCCCAGCATCCAGCCTAATCCACAAAGCACAAACTTCTTCTTTTTGCCTGTAGTCCTGTGTCCCCAATAGCACCATAACTGGGACACACCACAAAATAAACACTTGAGGCAAGTAGCCTGGGGAGGAAAGGCTAAGAGGAAGGATTCAGTCAAGCACCAGAGTTGACACAAGAAGAAGCACTAAAGGGATAGAGGGGAGGGGACAGGCGGGAGGGAGAACGGGAAGGGAGGGTCACAGCCCTAGAGATGCGACCCTGTGGACTGTAACTGGAGCAGGAGGGGAGGGAAAGCCTCTCCTAATTTAATCTCTGACTGCTTGGCATCTCATGGGCAAATCAGCTGCATGCAATCTGAAAAATGCATAGCACTGGGGAAGATAAACTGGGACATAAAGAAGGTCTGAGCCAGGGAAGAATGGAGACATTGTGCTGCCGAATGGAAATTCCTTGAGCTGAGTTTATAAGACTCTTCTGTCTCCTCGCAGCAGCCGTGGCCCCTCCTCTTGCCTCCACCAGCTCCCCTGACTGGACAGCATTCAAGAGCTAGCAGCTGGACATCACTGCGCTTCTGGAGCTGGGCACTTGTGGGAATCCATCAAGACAAGTTAGTCACAAAGACCCATTATGTCCCCTGAGCAAGCTGACACCTGACGGTAAACAGAAGAGGAGGAAGGGACCCCCAGCATGGGGATGCTGGCTTGACCTTTGCCACACTGGGAGAAGACATTAGCTTATAGGTCAGGGATATATGTATTGAGCATCATGAAGATGCATCCAGGAATAAACCATGATCTGGGGATAGCATGTCCTTAATTTTAAATGCATGTGTAAGTGCTTCCCAAAGTGGGATGCATTGCTGCATTAGGACCCAAGTGATCACAGTTGCTAATTTCTGTTTTCACCCAAGCCAACCAACATATATTTCATGTCCTCAAACTAAAGGTGGGACCTCTCTCTTTGGGACCTCTCTCTGCCTCTCTCCCAGTGGTAAGCCGCCTCTGAGGAAGATGCAGAAAACTGAGTGAGCTGGGAGGGTGAGATCTTAAAAAAAAAGAGGCCAAATTCTGCCTCTGCTGACATCTAGAGTAAAACATCTTTTAAAGCCAGTGGGAGCAGCGAGGTCAATACTGAGTGCTTCTGAAAATCCCATCTATAATTTCTAAGCAAGACTCTCCAGGGCAGAGCACGGCAAGTCAGGGAACTAGTGCTCAAGTTCTTGTGCCAAGTTTTTTGCTGCTAGTATTCAGACACTCTCAAGAGTTAATGAAACAAAGTGACTAACATCTTTCAGATGGGGTCCTCAATGGTCAAGCCCTGGGGAAGAGGTTTAAGGCATGTGGTGGGTTTTTAAAACACTTGAGCTGTCTTTGGTAGCTGTTGTGACTTGTGGTGTTGTTTGGGAAGACCACAGTGCAGAAGTACATGGTATGGACAGAGCAGGGGATGGCAACGTTTAGAGATTTTTAATTCCTGTTGTATACTCTTGGGGAAGTCTCCATAAAACTTCCATTGTGCAAGAGAAGTACAGTTGCTAAGGGCAATCAATCTCGCAGAGATAAGCACTGCTGTGCTGCACCCAAAAAGCTAAGGCTCTTGAAAACAAAGGGCTTTATACTTGCTGGGCATGGGTGAGTACCATGCTGGGATGAGGTTCAGGTAGCAACCTGTGCAGCAAGAAGTCAAGCTGTCATTTTCTGAGCTTTCAAGGCTGGTTGCTCATAAGACCAGGTAGACTACACTGTTATCACTCAGATGGGAGGAGACAAAAAAGCATGAAGCATTAAAACCAGGCCAGATGAGACGCAACTTTCCACAGTAGCCAGAGTTAGAAGGCTGCATTACTCACTGACAGGCTGTCAGGAAGGAGAAACAGACTTGATGCTGCATCAAGGAGAAACAGACTTGATGCTGCTTTGATTTCAGGGTGCCTGTCCTTGACTGGTGGAGACTGAACCACATCTACCACTCTTCAAAATGCCTCTCTCTGATTACAAGCACAATCTCCTCTTCCCTGGTGTACAGGCTGAACCTGTATCTTCCCATCCATGAGTGATCTTGGTCACGTGCCAGTGTAGCAGTGGCCCTCATGTGTGGGGGGGAGGTTGTGTAAAACTGAGCAAATTTGTGTTTCTGGATTTCACTGAGAGTTTGACTCCTGAAGTCTTTTCTTCTAACAGCTGCCTGCAGATGCTGGCTAGGGCTCCAGAGAGATGGGCCTTGTGGGACCTGGCAGGGTCTGGGACCACTGTTGACATGTTCCATTACTCCTTTCTAGCAACCTTCAAAGAGGTAGCCCTAGCATCTTATTATGAATAACAATGATGATGAGGAGGAGGAGGAGGAGGAGGCGGCAGCAGCAGGGGAGAAGGTGCTCTTTTTCTGTTTTGACAGACCTCTGTCATCTCCCTCAGGAGGGACAGAGTAGGAGGCAGCGAGGTGCAGGAGAGGGAGTAAGGGGGAAGCAGCGGCAGCCCAGCTGCTACACCTCTGCTAACCTCTGGAGGGAACTTATTCCGTTCTCCCTGGCTTGGGTGGGTACCTAAACTGAGAGGCACTCCCTTTCCTCCTTGGTTCATGCAGTGACAGCTGCCTGTCCAGTCTCAGTCTGCTGTAGGAAAGAGTATGTGGTGACTGACTGTACTGACTGTTGCAGAGAGGTTTGGGAATGTAGAAGCGTTTTACAGGTGCAGGGAGGCCAGCAGTAAATGGACAAGATTGAACTCCCCTCTCCCACACAAGAGAAGCGTGTACATTAAACACAAACTTATCCCACAGATGAAGCTGGCACCTGTTTCCTTAGTGCAAAGTCTCCCTCTTAATGCATTTCCAAAACCAAAAATCCCTCAGCCAACCAACAAACATTTCATGTCCTCAAACTGCAGGCGGGACCTCTCTCTCTCTTCCCCCTCCCTCTGCACAGTGCTGCTGTACATTCACCATGAAACCCTCTTAATTATTCATGTTTGTCAGGCACAGCCACCTTCTGTTCAAATGAAGCCAGCTTCATGACCTGTGGGAGAGGAACTGCCCTGTTCACCACAGGAACCAGCCTGCAATTAAGTTCTTAGGGAGGTCGTAGGGAGAGTGGATGGGGCACAATGGGATCATAGATCCTGTGTAATTAATTTGTGCTGAGTTACGGAAGCTTCCCTCTTCACTTAATCCACCTGCCTCTACAACTTTCAACAGGTGATTAACAGGACAGCAAGCTGCTTTCCAGCCTGAAGCAGAGGCCTGAGCCAAACATAACTCTGCTTGACTCCTCAGTAGCTGTGTTATGCCACCACAGTGTGAACAGTGTGAACAGCCTAACACTGGAGTACTTGACTGCTTTTAGGGCTGTACAGTTATAGCTACAACCCTGGAAGCAGGCTCTGCTGGTCCTCTGCATTCAGAGACTGCATCACAACCAGCACCAGAGTGGGAAATGTTTTCTGTACAGATATGAAGAAGGAACTACTGGGGAGCAGCAGATTCCCCTCGAAGGAGGAAGAGCAGAAGATCTACTTGACAGCCCTTTGCTACCTCCTTCAAGCTGGACATACAGGGCCTAATACTAGTGATTTACAATGAATTAGTGATTTGCACAGTTTATTGCTCCTGGACACAGCATTTACATGTGCACCTGGGATTGCAACACACTGAGCTGGGTTGGAGCAGCCCTGGCTGGCAGGGAGCCCTGGGGGTCAGCATGCCAGTGCCAATTCAGCTCAATGTGCTGTGGAGCGGCTGGCTGAAACATAGGTTGGCCATCATAAAGGATACTCCAGTTGTCCTCTGTTGATATGAAACTGGATGCCTTTATGTCCTTTATTTTTCTCTTCAAAGAGGGGATATAAAGGCATCCAGTTTTGTATCAATAGAGGACAGAGGACAGAGTAGCATAAAATCAGAATGCCCTCTATGATGGCCACCCTGCTGGGGCATGAGGGACTCTGGTGTGAGGCTTGCCACCAGGCAGCCCCCACACTGAAGCATTCTTGTGCCGCAGCCAGCCTTGTCAGTGTCTACCCATATGTTGCTGCACACTAAAGAATGCCACTGCAGGATAGTACTTGTGTTTACAAGTACTAACCCATGGCAGAATGAATTAGTTTCCTGAGTCCTAATAGGGCTACACATGTAGATTCTGAGACTTTACTGCGGAGCTAATTAAATAACTCCGCAGTAAACATCTCGTGTAGATGTGCCCAGCCAGGGTGTAACAGGATCCTGGGGTGCCTTGAGATGCTTTCAGGAGCACCACAGGGTGTTGAACAGTGTTAGCACTAGGAGGTGTGCAAACATGATTCACAAGATAAACCAAACAGGAATTTGAACTATTCAAAGCATTTAGAACTGTTGTGGTTTTTCTGAGTCCTTTGCAACACAAGCAATGCTTTATTCTTTTTCTGTAGTCAAAAAATGAGTGAAAATTAGGAGCTGACATTTTCTGAGGGGTGCCCCTAGTCTGAGGAGAGCTGCCTTAAGTCTGCAAAGCTGGAGAAGCACTGATTTACAGTAAATAGGAGAACAGTGAGAAACACAACTCCTAGGTCTCCACTAACCACAGAGGGGAACTTGTGACTGTGGGCAGGCGGTCAATTCTTGCCTGTAGGCTAAGTTCAGTTGAAATGAACCCCGCACCAGTGGCCATCAGGTGTTTCTCAGACACCTAGACTGTAAGCTTTTGGGGAGAGATCTGCTTTGACGTGGTTCTATGCAACACTTGGCATGGGCCAGGGGCCTGATTCAGGACTGGGGTTTTTAAAAGCTATAGCAATCAATAACAAATCCCTGTTTATGCCAGTGGTTCTCAACTTTATTGTACCAGGACCCATTTGTAAACATCGATGGCCAGGCCCAACCAGGGGCCCTCACTCCCACCCCACTGCCCCCAGGCCCTAGCCCCCCTGTGTGTAGGGTAATAGGGGGGTGTTTGGGGCATGGGGGCCCCAAGTAGCCCCTTGCAGGCTGGAATACTGTGGTTGCCCACATGTTACTCCTTTAAAGGAGAATCCATTTTTTAAAATTTGTTTGTGACCCTTGCATATATTCTTGCAACCCACGTTTGGGTTGCAACCCAGGGGTTGAGAAACACTGATCTACGCCATTTTTGCTTTTCATTCCAGCTCTGCTGCATAGTAGAGCATTCTATCAGTACCAAGAGCAGCACAAAATGGAGGGTGACACAGAAGATCCTAGTTTAAGGCCTTCCCCAATGACTGGTGGACAGCTGCACAAACCAGGCTGTGGCCCTCTTCTTTTGCTTTGGATGGTGCAATCTGTTTTTCACTTTCCCACCTGTAAGCAGCACAGCAGGAGATGGGCTTGTGCATTTGCTCTGTGCTTCACATGACCCATCACTACACTGGGGAATGAGACCGTCTTGCATTTGCAACAGCACAGGCTGGTATCATGACTCTACTCTTGGCACACCATCTGTCTAGGGGGCAAAGCACATCCTACAGCCACACTTCTATTCCAGACAGTGTGCTGAGCAAGGAATCTCAGACAGATCAAGTTTACAACAGAACCAGTACCTGACAACTTTCATGACAAGCTCACTTAGGATTGCTTTGAGGCCTCTGGGGACTGGAGCTGATGGGCAGAGCCCCATGCAGGCCAGGGAGATACCATGTAGAACACAAAATGCCCATTACCATGGGAGAGGAGAGCAGCTAAATATACCATGCAACTCCTGCACACAGCAACAATCCTGACTGTCACATCCTCATGGCCCTCAGCCAGCAGTGTCTCATCGAAGAGGCCGTGCTGAGCACACAGCCTACCACTGGGACAATGCCATACAGCTGGAGGATGACAACAGACTCAAGCTGTAATCAGGGGCCATAGGACTTGCTGCAGCAGAACAGACTGATGGTCCAGCCAACCTGACTTTCAGTATCAGATAATGGCCATTATTAGATGCTTCAGGGAAAGATTTAACTCTCTAATCATGCCCCAAACCATTCAGTACTGTTGCTGGGGATGGGGTGAGGAAGACTAATTCCTTTCTATTCCCAGCTGTGCTCAGTTTATGTCCTGAAGCATTCGGACTAGAGTTTGTTGTCTAGCTAGTGAGACTGCAGATGCCATGCTAATTTGTGTGTGTGTCTAATCCCCTTTTGGAACTCAGGAAGCTATTTTCATAAGCCAAACACCCTAGGGCTTGTGCTCTTCATATTGTCTTAAGTGCTGCATTGCTACATTATCTGAAGAGTAGTGTGATAAGGAGGCAGGGCAAGAAAGAGTAAATAAGGCCTCAAGGAAAGGAAAGGAAATATTTACCCAGGTTCTCAAGGGTCACAGCTTCCTGGCATTGTCACTGAGGTGAAGGAGACCTCCTACACACAAAACACAGGGATTGGATAGCAGACAGATGCCAGAGCACTAGCATAGTGTGAGGCGCTTACATGCCCCAGTTATGTATTTGCTTGCTGGATTCTTTGCACTACACATTCCCAGCTCTGAGTAAGGGTCACCTTCCAAGGAAAGCAGCCTGGCTGCTTTCAAGAGGCAGGGTATGGATTCCTGGTACCTTCGTAGCTAGGTCAGGAGCCAAATTGTCAAGAATCTGGTAATTCATTTCCAGATTATTTCCTTTGTTTGCTTTCAGCAACAGGGAAGGGATTGACAGAGAAGACTCCTTGAACAACTGCAGAGATCCCAAGTAGCTTCCCTTCCCTTCCAGCTTTACTCTGGGGGCCTCTCACTGGAAATTGTTCCAGAGAACACCAACCTCTGGCATCCAAGGAGAAGAGATGTCCACTGCAGGAAAATCTGACCTATTCCTCCCACCTTGTTGCTGCTCTTGGTTCTGAAACAGGCAAAATAAAGTAAAAATAATATTAGAAGTGATGAATCACATGTACATAAGGATTAGGAGGCCTACACAGGGCTGATGAGCAGCTAGCGAGTCCACAGGGGCCTCTAAAAGAATTCATAAGCTATCACAAGCATAGTGGAGTGTAAGGTGCTCACCACCTTTGGCACTGGAGACAGTGACATTACTATCAAGTAGGGCTGTGTGGGGCTTCGGACAGAGCTTCGGATCTGGAGAAGGTTCAGACGCTTTGGGGTCAAGTTTTGCTTTGTCAGCAGCCTGGGTGGCAGTTCCCCCCAAACCCCTTGAAACTTGATCTTCTTGAAACTTGGCAGGTTTTGCAGCCTCAGTAAGAGCTACCACCCCTGCAGTTTTCACCCACCTGTGTTGTAACACATAGACATGAGAGGAGCTTTGCTTTCAAGCATTTGAGGTACAGTTTCCCCCAAACCCCTGGACTGCTATTCCTGAAACCTGGTAGGTTTCATGAGAGGCTACCATCCCTGCAAGTTTCATCCAAATCAGCAAAAAAACAACAAAGTTATAGATATTTCATTGATTCCCCATTATACCCTATGGCTGGATCTCTGAGGCGCCTCTGAAGCTTCGGAGCCGCTTTGGCCGGATTGAGACAGAAACCCGGTCCAGAGCTCCAGATCGGATTGCCACCATCTGAAGCAGCTGGATCTGAAGCCAGATCGGACCGCTGCCAACTTGCACAGGCCTACTATCCAAATGGCCTACACTGATCTAGTCTCTACTCACTTTAGCCTTCTTACCTGGAGCCCCAGAGTTATTTTAATAACTCCCTGCCTCCTCACCACCTTGGAGCTGTAAAGTATTGCCTTTAGTTTGGTTGCTAGTGTTTTGTTCAGACTTATTTTAAATGTTCCAAGCAATGGACATTCTACCATTTCCCCTGTGAAATCATTCCTCACTGTGTTACGTACAGGCCTTTAGCCTGAAAGCTCCCTCTATTACATTCAATCTTGCTTAGTTATGCCTTCTTGTGTCCTTCTTGGCCAGGTAAAGACCTCCATTATGACAACATATATCCAGAGTGACACCACCAATAACAGTGGAGTTGTTCTGTTTCTATACCAGGGTCACTGAGATTGGAACTTGTTCTGTGCATATAGGAAGTGCTGATGCCTAGAGCCAAGACCTGCCAGGCAGGTCCAAAAGAACATTTTCTCAAATGTCTAAAAGACTCCCGAGTTCTCTTACCTGGCGTCCTGGCTTCTTAGGATAATAAAGCTGCAAGTTTGGGTCCACAGCCTTAGCCAGTTCCCTCCAGCTACCATACCCTGCACAAAAGAAGGAAGGGACATTAAAACCCACTTTAAAGAAGAGATGGTAGTGATGACAGAGCAGTGCCCCCTCTCTGGTTGGGACTGTACAGGACTGGATGAAAGCGAACTTTTGCCCCCTCCTCCAGACACTTTCAATATGCCAAGTTGGTGATATGGCTACTACTTTGCTCTGAGATCCCAGAAAAGGAGATGCAAGATCAATGGAAAAATTAACATGTGGGGTCTTGCAAACCCATGTGAGATAGGCAGTATTACCTTCATTTCATAGATAGGGAAACCAAAGCATTGAAGGGTCAGGCACATGATGACAATGCTGGGACTAAACTTCCCAGCCTTATTTCTGTGCCACAGAAGAACTAATCCACTTTGAAATGTACAAAGGTCTCCAGGAGCTTATTTCCAAGTGAAGCCCTATTTTTGCTAATATGCCCTTTGTGTTGTACAAAGCCTGTGTCCTTCTTTCAGCACCCTGGGAAAAGGTGGGGTTCTGAGAGTTAATCCCAGCCAGTGTTGCAAAACTCAAAGAGTGTGCTTCAAAAATAATCACTAACATGATAATTTGAATAATTTCTGCTCCCACTGGGTTAAGTTCTTCATGAAAATCTCACAAAATCCTGTAAATCATGCCATGGCAAGCTGATGTTTTCAGCTGACAATATGGCTGAAGCAAGTAAAAGCCAATAACAATGGCTCCGGGGGTTTTTTTTGCAAGTTAATAACTCTTACTGTTGAAGAAAGCCCCAGGGCAGTGATGATTCCTGGAAGGGCACTCAGCTGTCACAGTTGACTCAGAACATGGTCAACATTTCTCAGTTAACAGTTCAAATGCCTGATATTCAGCTTCCCATGTAACTTCATGAGATACAGGAAAACGACCCAGTCAACTTTAGAGACACCGATTACCTTTCACAATTTTCAGTAAAAAAACCCTGATACATTCCTTGAGCCTGGATTACATCTTAATTCCCCTACCATAACCCCACTGACTTCATTGGGATTACTCCTAATCTGCACCACGATTAGCAAGAGCAAACAGGCCTTCTTCTCAACCAGTCAGATGATGCTTTTCAACACATGCTACACTTCCTGTCTAACATTTGCTTTGACATCTGCTCATACTCACCTATTAGTTTCTAGTGAAACACTCACGTGTTTCATTATCTGCATTAAAACTAGCATCTGAATTGGCTTCCACGCAGAAGCAGCCATGCTGATAACACTGTGGTAGACCACTATTTGGTAGTGCTGGTTAACATGCTTATACTATGTGATTTTCAGGTTTGCTAAACACCTTGGCTTTGCTTTGGGCAGGGCAACCAGGAAGAGCTAGGGGCCCACACCTGTTGAGTCAGCTGACCGGAAGGGGCAGGCCTGGCTCCTATATAGCTCCCAGGTTGAGACTAGGCAAAGGGAAGGCCCTGCCTGTGACCAAACGAGAAGGAGCTCTGCCCTGAGTGAAGAAAGGGAAAAGCCTGAATGTGCGTGCAGCTGGTGATATGGATGAGAAAGGGAGCACTTGTGGTGTGGCTCAGAGGATGTTTTAGCTGTGAGGCCTGAATTTAAGTTATAACGGAGAGGCTTGTGTTTTGCTGTGTTGTTATACTGGAGAACCGGGTGAGGCTATAAGAGGATGGAGGAGGCCTCATAGGGGAACCACGACAGTGTGGGTGCCCCAGCCCTAAGCAGGGGCAACCAGAAGGCCCCGGAGAGAGTGGACAAGAGAGACAGATGAATGTCCGGTCCATCAGCAAGGCTTGGGGCTGGATACAGGGATGGTTGGAGCCACGCATAGCCCATGAGGCGGGGGTGTACCTGAACACCCATACTGAACACTGGTCTGGCATACCGCGGGAATGCAGTATGTGTATAGCCTCACCCGTGGCTAAGAGGACAAAGGGCAGCCTCCCTGTGATTTGGAAGATCAAAGACGTGGCGGGCGAGATTCTGAGGGTGCTTGAAGCATGCTTGGCATGGGACAGAGAGGGGACCTAGGGGCAGCACGGTTAACCCTAGGACTCCATCCTGCTACAGCGTGGAAGAATTGTCTCTCAGAGTTGCTGTACCACCCTCACACAGATCTACAACCATGGGGAATATGCTGGGACTTGTGCAAAATCTACCATGGTCTGTCCCAGGGGTTGGCAACATTTTTGGGCAGAGTGCCAAAAACACCCACAACCTCAATTTTTAAGATGTTAGCATACCAGAGGCAGACAGTGGGGGAGCCACAAGGGACCCAATCCTTGTTGTGGCATCACAGTCCCAGCCCTAGCCCCTTCCCTGCCATGTACCCCGAGGCATGTGTACACCTGCCGCCAGCAATGAGCTGTGCTGGGACCCTGTGGACCCCAGTGCAGCCACTTGCAGCCTCCTAGCTGCCTGCCATAGACATCCTGGGCTCTGGGCAGGCCACTGCTACCCACCACAGTGCCTGAGCTGCTTGCAGCTGCACCGAGATCTGTGGAGTCCCGCACCTGTTCATTGATGGCAATGGGTGCATGCACACTTCGAGGTGGGTGGCAGGGAAGGGGCCAGGGATGCACTGCCACAATAAGGATCAGGTCTCTCACATCCCCATGCAATCCACCCCGAGGCACATGTGCCAAACAAAACGCTTTCACGTGCCATGCTCTAGCATGTGTGCCAGGGGTTACCTTCTCTGCTCCATCCCTTCCCTTTGGGGACTGTGAATGAGCCAGCCTGCCCTAAAGCAGCTGCAAGATTCCTCCAGATTTTGTTTCATGAGATGGAAGGTATGGGAGTAGTGACCTGTACCCCGGCTCCCAGCATCCCTCAACTCTGTTTTGGGCAAAACTAACCTGCAGGAGCAGCAGCAGGAATTTGTTTTTTAAGTCCCTCAAACTGGGATTTTTTTTTTTTTTACATGTAAAAAAATGCTTTTTTCAAGCATATATGAATCTCTTCCCCTCTGTCCCATGCCATCCCTTGCCCTCTGGGCTCAGCTGCATTTTCTCTCCGCTCTCCTTCACCACCAACACTGTCCCCAACTTCATGTTTCAGGCCAAATTAGTCAAATCAGTTCTAAACTCCATCCACTCAGAAGAGCTCAGTCATTCAGGTCTGTGTGTTACCACCAGCAAGTATCTTACCTCCCAGACTCTTCAGTCTGGGGTTTCAGATACTCCCAAATCCATGGCGGGCATTCTGCATGTACACCCCAAGATCCCTCCTATCTCCATAAAATAAAGTGTGTAATCAAGATCCTCGCATTGGGAAGCTATAGTAGACTCTTGTAGGGGTGCCTACCTGCAGTGCAATGGACAAGTCTCCAACCTCAACTACACAAAAAGGGCTCTCCCTTTCCATGTACAGCAAAACCACCTGAACCAATACTACATCCCCTGCTAGATAAGATGCTGAAATGCTGATAGGATCAGGCAGTTCAATGGACCTCTCTGCCCTCCACTGTTTCTCCATGCCCACACAGGAAGTGCCCAGTGGGCCTTCTGCCAGTTTAGGTCTCTGTGCTTCTTCTGCAGGTCCTTGTGAAAGATTTGTTCCCACATGGCCTGGCAGCTGTCACTATGTAGTAAGTCTACTGGTGATATGGTGTCTCTTGCCCTTACCACCTCCCTTATCTTGCGGTGGATTACCAGGGTTGCTACAGTAGCATCATGCAGCTTGTATTTCTCTCAAAAGCACTTCAGGATCTCATAAAACCATGGGGAAAACATGATCCATGGGCTCCTGTTAGTCAGTGTGTACACTTGCCAGTGTTGCAGCAACTGCCCTGCAAAATACTTAACAAAGCTGGCTGTTTTAGATTCCCCCTCTGTTGTCAGTTTGCAAACCTGGCTCATGTACTTGGCCCAGAGGAAGAGGAAGATGTCTGGCATTCCTCTGCCTCTGAACCGTGTTGCTTTGTGCAGCTTAGCCCTTGCCACTTTCACCCTTGTGGAGTTCCAAAGGAAAACACACATGGCTCTCTGGATTCTGCAAACAACTTGTTTGGAGGAGGCAGGAGGGGGGAGAAGACTAGAGCAGTGCGTAACAGCATCGGCAGAAGCACCATCTTCATCAGTGCCACCCCCCGCCATTGACAGGCAGTGTGATTGCCATAGCCCCAGTCTCTGTCTGGCCTCAACCTCTGTCTTTTTCCATGCCTTCCACTCCATCAGCTCCTGGCCAAACTCCAAGCTGAGGATCTTTACCCTTTCCAGGGGTGATGGGTCCTCAAGCTTACCTAGTACTAGTCTGGTGCTTTTGTTCACATTGAGCTTGGGCCCTACTGCTGCTCTATATACCTAGGTGTGTTGCAACCCTTTTTCCAGTGATCCTTTATCCCTACATACAATGCTCAGATCATCCATGGATGCAAGGACTCCTGTCTGAGTTGTTATGCTAATGATTCCCTACCAATCACCTGAGCCCCCTCACTGCTCTGAATAAAGTATATTGGAAAGCTTACTGCATGCAGTCCCTCTCAGCACCAACTATTTTTCAAGTCATGGTGAGCCACTACATTGCATGCATTTTTACTTTTTCTTTACTTCCATAGCTGAGACGTATCTTTCCTTCCTATTTCCAATCATTCCTGTTTCTTCACCAGCATTAAATGTCTGGCAAACATCATCAAAGAGGCTAACCAGTTCATTGGGAATCCCTCTCTCACCTCCTCTCTCAGCCTGTTGCATATCATTAGTGTGGCCCTGCCCTTCATGAGGTGGAGCCAACCCAGGTTGCCTTGCACCCCACCTGCATATAATTTTTTGAAGGATCCCAGGACTCATGACAAGAACACCTGGTTTTGAGTGGGGAGGGCTAATTAACATGTGGATCCTTGGTGGGGGGTATCTGGAATACCCATACTAAGCAGTGCTCAGCTATGGGGTCACCATGGCTTGAAATGTTGTCGGCTCTGCTGGGGCCCAGCCCAGTGAGCTATATGGTAAACCTAACACTAAGCTAAAAGTATTTTTAGTTGGTATAGTTCAGATCAATTACAGTCCTTATTGTCTCATGTAAGGTCTTTACATATAGGATCTTAGTCTTTTGTAGGTCAAGATCACTTTAAGCAACCTTGTAGAATTAAGGCTGGAGGCTTGTACAATGTACTTTGGTAGGCTTCCCTATGAAAGTCTGCTATAGCATCCCTCTAGTAGCCCAATGGGAGGATCTTGGCTATACACTTTATTTTTGTGGTAATGGGGGATATTTTTCTGGCTTGCTCTTTTGGCTAAGGGCAAACAACACTTGGGGGCATACCTGCTATGGATTTGAGAGCATCTGAAGTCGCAAGATGAAGAGTCTGGGAGGAAGGATACTTCCCAGTGGTAGCACCACACAGAATTGAGCTATTGAGCTTTGCTCAGTTAATAGAATTTGGAACTGATTTGGCTAATTTGACCCTTGCCAAGATACAGGACCTCCAGCCCAGGAGATGCACAGTCCCACCAGGGGAAATGCCCTGCTGGACCTGGTCCTGGTCCTGGCCACAGGTGACGACCTGGTGCGAGGACTCCAGGTTCTTGACCACCTGGGTGACAGTGATCATCGCTTGCTGGAATTCACCATCCAGCGCACGGTGTCAAGGGCCTGCAGCAAAGCAGTAGCCCTTGACTTCAAGAGGGTTAACTTCAATGAGTTGAGGAGATTGGTAGGAGAGGCACTGGGGTCCTGGAGAGTAGGGAAACTGGGTGCCTAAGATGAGTGTTTGTTCCTTAGGGAGACGATACTCAGAGCCCAAGGGGTGACAATCTCAGTGAGAATCAAAGGGGGCAAGAGTGCTCAAAAGCCCCCTGGCTCACCAACAGCATTCAGGAATGCCCGATTGCCAAAAAGTAGGCATATGCCCAGTGGAAGGGAGGGGCTATCACCAAAAAGGAGCATACCTCCATCACTCTGGTGTGTAGGGGGCTGTTAGGAAAGCTAAGGCAGATACGGAACTAGGGCTAGCAACAACAAACAGTCTTTTTTTAAATATATAGGGAGTATGAAGAAGGCACCAGGTAATGTGGGGCCCCTGCAGGATACGCCAGTCAATCTGGTGGTTGCACCAGGGGAAAAAGCAGACCTTTTTAACAAGGTCATCATTTCCAAATGTGCTCCTCACTTCCATGTGTTCAGAGAGCAGGGTCTAACAGTAGGGGTCTATAGGGGGAGGTAGAGGGCAAGAGTGCTACATCACCTCCCAGATTTATTTTCTGCTGTAGCAGTAGGAAGGGAACAAATTCATGGACAACTTCTGGAAAATAGATTCTATACCTGGAAAATTATAACCAATGTATATATTTTCCATATATAAAATTTAATTATTGGGGAGGGATCTCTTATATTCAAATAAATATTGTAAACTCAAGGTTTAATTGGAAAGGGCTCAGATGTTCTAATGGTGGTGCATCTAGAATGGGTCTCTACTGGAAACAGCATACCAGATTACGTGATCAGTGCTCTAAGCCAGTGAGACAATTTATCTGTTTGCTTTATCAAGTTCCTGAGCAAACCTAGCACCAAGTCCCCAAATGCATACAAGCAGCTGGCTGAGAGTGAATGCCAGCTGCCAGCGTCTTACCGACACTGGGTGAAGGAAGCCAATTCATGGTGCCATGCAAATATTTGCATAACACTTATATTAACCAAACAAGAAAAATGGACACAAAGCAATCAGACAGAGATTTCCTGTTTGCACAATCTGTATTCTATGGCTGCAGTCATTGAGAAAAGGCTGAAAAGTAAATCTGAAACAATCCCCCCTCCTTGGATAAAGGTCTAGGCCTTTCCCTTGGTTTTCCAGTTTCACCTCCAAAGGACCTTTTTCCCCTGAGAATTTCCCAGTACAGCCAGAAAAATACACAGATGCTTTTCCTGTATTCCCTGTTGCCTCCTGGAGAAACAGGAGGAGGAAGCTATGGTGGGTGGGACGAGGATATTACATTTTCAAAGATAGAATGGTGGAGTAAAGAGAGGAAGGGTCCATTGATAGTGGTAGCATTCAGACAGGAGATGTACCCCGTCCAGCTAGCTCAAGGAATAGAATATCTACCTGATGTGACGCCATTCTATTCATATCATGGAGTGCCTCCAGGGGGATGCTTGCTTGGGACCACAATGAACTTGTCTAGTCTTTGTGACTGCCCTGCTAAGCCAGTCCAGATGTGATTTCTAGAGGAGGGAGAGAGCTTGGCTTGTTCCCACTCTGAGACTCAAGCCTCTTTGTCTCTCACCTTCCTTTGGTACTCTGCGGCCCTGACACCCAGTTCCATTCCTCAGAGAGAAGCTTTCATTTCCTGGGGAGACTGCATGCAACCTGAAGTTCCAAGCAGGAGGGGGACTGCTCCATATCTCCCAATCATCTCTGATCTTCACTGCCACTTATTTGCATCTTTACAGACCTTCATTTTGCATATTGGCTTCTATCCCACCCAGGAATAAACCACATAAAGCACATAACCCTCAGCAGACTCTCCCTATGCCTGAAGAAAGGTATTTGTGTCTCTGAAAGTTTGTGAAAAACAATTTTTCCAACTACTTAGTGGTCTAATAAAAGGTATCACATTTACCCAAAGAACCTCACCTATCCACTTCAACAAAGGCATTTACTGGGGCAAAAGCCATTCAGCCACAGGTTCTCTGCCCCCTCCCTATAGTTAAGCAGTTTTTCAGTCCCCATTCCAGGCCACACATTCCAGAGCGCCTCCCCCCTCCCCGCCTGGGTTGCCCAGCTGGTCCCTGAATCCAGACCCCTCATACCGTCCCTTCAAGGAGCTAACACCCTGCTTGTTCACAGTTATGCTTATCTGTGTCTTTTCCTTTTGAAGTCTCTTGGGCATCTCTGCCAAAGGATAAGCACCAAGCCCACCTAAGCTACGTTTGTCCTGTTCTGCACTTAAGCTATCCTGGCACTTAGCAGGGACCCTATTAACACTTCTTTCCCCATGTGCTAGCATTCTAGGTAAACTGAGTCACATAACTGTGTTCTTGTTGTTATAATGTTAAGAGAAATATTGCAATAAACCCCATAGTCAGTCACAACCCATCACATGCTGCAGGATCTAGGTACCATTTTCTGCATGTGGACCAAGAAGAAATCTATGGCTGTGTTCACTGCTTTGTCTCATGAATTTCAGAGCAAGATGGTATGCGTCAGTCTCACAGCTACTCTGTAAAGATTTACAAATACTGTGAGCTGGCCTGGTACCTAACATGTTTTCTGTATGCCCCCAGTTAAATTAGCAAGAGTCTGTCTGGAAATGTCAGGGGAAAACAACAGAGAAAGATTGCCTCTTCTCAGCAATACCAGGGATCTATTAGCTCTTGGGATTCTGTCTCTGTCCCGAGCCATGTTACAAAATTGATTTTGACTAAGACCGGGAAAGGCCTGAAAGTACACATACTCCCTGCCACATGTACACAGAATGGTAATAGGATTTACACAATCCTTTCGTCTGTGTTCAAAACAGGCCTGAAACTATCTGCAAGATATCCAAACAGCCTAAGTTCCCCTCATCTTTTAGGTAGCACAGACAGGTATAGAATCATAGAGAAGTAGGGCTGGAAGAGACCTTTAGAGGTCATTTAGTCTAACCCCCTGCCTGTCAGGCAGGATCATCCCTATCCAAATCATCCCATGTTGAGTCTTTGTTGTTTTCTTCCCTTTTAAGAAGGCTGAGTCACCCAATACCCCCAAAAGGAAGAGCCACAAGTGCCCAAACGCAGTCAAACCTTAGTCCTGAAGGATTAAGTAAACATACCTGATATGCAAGGTACAGTCAATTAAAGCCCAGTCTAGGAGAGGGAAATTTGCATAATTCCACCCCAGAAGAGGTGAGGCTTGAGACCTGACATGTGAAGGGGTGCTCTCACCAGGAAGGAAAGAGATGCAGCTAGTCCTGTAAGTGTGACAGGTGGCTTGTGCCTTTGCTACCCCTTGCAGGAGTAACCCACAACCAGAGTACAGATCTTGGACTCCCACCACAGTGTGAAGTCCTCTTGGTTGTAGCAGCAGCCAGCTGAGTTCTTGGTCCTTTGGCTCCCTCTTTTAGTTCCAAATGTCCCAGGTTTAGTCCCCAGGTGGTTGGTCATTCCCAAGCAAGTTCTGACTTCTCAGGAGGAAAATGGACCTTGGTCAATTCTTACTCCCTGTCAGCTCCATGCCAGCTTTAGGGAATGCCTAGTGGGGCACTGCTTAGTGGGGTACACATCAAAGAAACCTACAACTGGGAAGTTAGTCGGTTACTTGCCCTTTGAGGGCAGGGAGGAAGAAGCAGAGTTGTATGTGTACTGCCAACATGAACTGATGTACATGCAAAGTTCCCACCACATTTATTCAGTCATATATGCCAAATACATGCTAAATATTTCACTGCTCACATTCAGCCACAAGCTAGAGATAGGTGGGTGAGAACACTTAAAGGTCTTGAAAGATCAATATGTACCCTAGAGCACCTGGTGCTTTAATTATCTGAATATTTACTCTGCTCTCTTATCCTGTAATTAATGTTAGCTTCTATCATAAGCAGTGCACCTGGGGATGCCAATCAGGCTCTAAGACAGAAGCAGAGAGGGAGCAATTTGGGGCTTTCCTTTCTCACTGCAGGGGCTGCATATTGCCCACTGATGGGAAGGCACTCCATGCCCTGAGTGCTTGCAGGATCAGGCCCTCAATGTTTCAAACACTGGGTGGTACCCTGAGTGGATACTTGGGACTAGCACAGCCAAGTCATAGGTGCTAGTGTTAGTACAGTTAGTACCTAGTACACTGGCATGGGTGTGGCTCAGATGTCTGATTGGCAACATAGGCAGCAGAAGCCCCTGTGACTGGCCTTACTTCTCTATGTTGAAGGGTGGCAGGGCTAGGTTTGTTACAAGAAGGAGGAAGTAAACAGAATGAAAAGAGAAAGGGGAGAGAGACAGAGAGAAAAAAACATACAAAAGAAAAAGCAAGTGAAGAGGAGCAGATGTCTCTGGAATGGAGTCATCTTGTTGGAACAAGGAGACCTGCCCCTTCAAGGGCCAGCCAGTCCACAGCCAGCCTTGGTTCAGTTTGGCAGAATGGGGGCAGTAGTACCCTATAAAGGCAGTGAGAGGCTCCTACAACAGATTTGAGGCAGGAGCATTGAATGGAAGGAGCCTCTGGAGCAGCTGCAAGACCTTCCAGAGCTGGAGAAACAGGCTGGCTGATTCACATACAGGCCTGCAGCAACTTATGCTTGTTCTCTCTCATGTTCAGCAGCAGCCCTGGTACTTCCATTGGACGTGCCACTGGAGATAGTGACAAGCCAGGAGCATAGGGCCACCATTATGACTAGTAAATACTCACGTAAGGATCTAGGGATGGAACTGGATCCTATACCTGGTCCTATCTGGTATCTACCTGGCAAAAGGAACAGACAAGACGACGAAGAAATGCCCCTTTCATTGGTGTCACTGGTGAGGTGGAAGGGGGTAGACAGGGAAGCTGTTACATAAATTGCTGAGGTTTCTCAAGCCCTTGTACTTCAAACCAGGGCTGCATGTGTAACAACTAAATGTTGCATTGGGAGACCCTACTTCCAAGCCAGCAGGCACTATTCACCAGCTGATCCGTGTCACCCTTCAGACACAGGAATCAAGTTGAATGTTGGGGAGGAGGGGAAATAAAGGAGATGCATATTGGATAGAAGTCCATTGGGATATGGAGGTAGTCCTCGAGCCAATGAGTCAAAAAGAAAGGGGAGAATAAAAAGAACCAGGACAACAAAATGGCATAGGAGAAAACAAGCTGCCACTTTCCATCCATGGATCTGGTCAGGGCCATGACCTCACTCTCAAAGGCATGACTGTTCTTGTTCTCAGGATAAACCAGTCAACAGGGAAGTGGCAGGATCAGCAAACATGAGACAGCGGGCTCCGTTCAACAGCTATTACCGCACCAGGACAATACATTGTAAACTCTCCTAAAGAACAAACAATTCAACAGCCAGGGACACTTGCACATGGGGAGCTATCAGGCTTCAGGTTAGGAACATGAGAGGAGCTGCCATCTCTGTTCTAGCCCATTGTCTCATCTCTGGCACCTGATGTTTCAATTAGACACATAACGCACCTGGCCAATTGTGCAAAAGGCAAATCCCAGAACCCCTCAGAAGATCAGCTTTCGCTCAGAAGGATGAGATCTGATTCTCCTTGTGTTGTTACCACAGCTTGCATAGCTACGAGCATTAGCAACACCCATAAATTATCCACCCCTTTTGTAACACTATATTCTTTGACTCAACAGCTTTCAGTAGAAAGTAGAAGTAGCTTTCAGTGCTTAGTCTGTTTCTTCACTGTATATTTCAGGAGGGGGTTTCTGTCTTCATTGCTATTCCTTGAGCAAGAGTATTCCAACATTGCTCCACCACAGATTTTAACCCTCTCTTTGACAGTCTCACCTCTTCAGTCATTTCACTGAGACCCTTTCCACACTGTTGCAACAATTCAACCTTCCCCTGGCCTCCCAATGAGTATCACACAGAACAACGGAAGGTTACATGGAGTGTAATGTGCTGAGGCCTTATTTCCACTGCTATTATAGCCATCTTAGGGAATCCAGGCATAATGAGGATTTGTCCTAACCATCTTACAACATGCTGCATGCGCCTGTAGACTTGAATAAAATGTCATAGCCAAATTACCCTGAGGGTGATAACATAGCTCCCTGTGTACAGAATCAAGTCACAGGCAATAACAGGTGTAAGTGCTTAACATGGTCGTAATTGTAGCGTGAGCAAGGGCAGAGAAAGGAAATAATACAACAGGGAGGAAATGAGGGATGAGAAGGATTATAGGAAGAAAGCTAGCGAGACTGCAAACTTGGCCCAGACTGTCACCATTCCAGGGTGCTTACACGATGCATAAGGTGATTCCAGTTTGATGGCTCCTCATGGACCTCAGAAATTGAAGTCTTTCATACTCCCTGAACCACAAAGCACTGGTATCAGTTAGTTCTATGGGAAACAAGTAAGTTCTCAATGAAGTGCTCCTGTACTGTGCACCCACTTGGCATTGAGAAAGCATTCTTATTGAAATGCTGTCGTCAAACCTAAATGATGTGGGGGCATTTTCTTTCTGTAACATTCCCAGCTGAATGCCCAAGCTGGGTCAGTGTGATGCATTAAAAATAATGTCACCAGGTACATAGGAAAAAGCAGGCCCAGCAAGCCTCCAGTGGCTGCTTGGAACTGTGCTTTGTTGAGGGTGACAGAGGAGTTCATTTCAGTAGAAGAGGATTCTAATTTCAGCATTATACGCTGTCTTTCTCACACACCTGCACGAGCATGCCCTGGAGAATGTTCTGACCTAACCTTATGCCTGAGGAAGAAGACACACTGGCTCTCTTTTATATTACACATAGCAAACCTGCATGTGCTATTACCCAGAACCTGAATCCACCTTCTCATAAGCAGAGGTATGGTGGGATAATAAAGAAAAGACAATGCGATTCCTGGCTATGAGCAGCAGCTGAAAGGTTAGGTCAGGAGCAGGCAACCTGTGGCACGAGTGCCACAAGCATCACAGGCATCTATATGTGTGGCACACATCAAATCAGCGAGGAGGCAGGCAGCACAGGAGCAGATGGGGCAGGAAGAGGAAGGTAGAGCAGAAGATGAGGCAGGGAAAATGGGGCAGGAAGCAGAAAACAGAGCAGGAAATCAGGAAGGGAGCACAGAGTAGGGACCAGAAAGCAGAGCAACAGATCAGGCAGAGGAAGAGTATAGGAAAAGCACTTGGAAAGCTTGTGGAGCTAATTTGTGATGGCCAGGCAAAAAAGCTAGCTCCCACTGGAGAAAGGGAAGGAGTGGCTTTCAACAAAAAGGGGACCATAAATACTATGTAAAAAAGTGATTCCCAAAGGGTGTGCCGGGACATTCTGGTGTGCTGTGAGAGTTGCAGAAGTGTGCCATGAAAAATGGGGTGGATCCCCACGAACTGGAACCAGCCTGCAGTGAGTCAAGTATGCTGCCAATCCAGAAAAAAAGGTGCCCCAGGTATCAAAAGTATGGGAAACACTGATGTAAAATATCACTCCCCTGGGGAGATGGGTGCATAATAGATTATATTTGATTAAAAAAAAAAAAAATCAGTTAATAAAATTATGGGCATAAACAGAATAAGGTCCAGGCCCCCAGGTCAGGATCAGGATGAAACTTGCTAGTCATGACACAGTTGTAAAATAAAACATAGTTATAAAATAACAATAAGATTTGTTGAGCCAATCATGAAGAAAGCAGTACAAATCTTCCCACTTATGGTTTGCACAGGGTTCTGCAAACTCACTCGCTGGTCTGGCTACCCACAAGTCACAAATTGTAGTTTGCATTTGTGCAAACAAGAATCCCCGTCTACGTCCTTTGTTACTTCTGAACTTGCAGGACCCTTCTGTTGTCAACACAACCACAGTCTTCCTGAAATCAGCGCAGGGACTGCACTCTGTAATAAGTGTGAACAAATTCCACGCCCCACCTCTCCCCAGCCAAAAAAGTAAAAGCAAACAATAGGCATGCAATATCAGGGTTGGATTCCAGATAGCATCTCACTGTTGTTAATGTGTAACCAGAAAGAAAGGATCCAATTGTAGAAGAGAGGAAGAAATGCCCATGCAGTAGTTAGGGCTCTGTCATTAGCTACTATGGGACATGGGGAGTTGTTACTTCCTTCTTTGCTACAAAAATTCTGTGCAACCCTGGGCAAATCACTTAATCTCTTTGTGCCTCAGTTCCCTATCTGTAAAATGTGCCCTGCCTTAGAAGAAATGCATCCCTTACAGGGGTAAATAAATGATTATTCAAGTTAATAATTATGTGGTGCCTAGATATGATAGTACTTAAGACAGATAGACAGCATCCAGGTTGAGCACCAAAGTCAGTCTTTGCTAGAAAAAGCAATCATTCCACAAATATTCAGACTGGGATTTCCAAAAGGAGGCAGGGTTCTGAATACGACCACAGACCCCCTGTTAGAGAATAACTCCCTTAGGCTCCTTCGAGAATTCTAGGTTAGAAACAAACATTTCCTTTGAGCTGATACAGGGTGATGGAAGTCAAACACTGGAATAGGAGGCAGAATGTGAGGAGTGCAAGAGAGAGTTCTGCGAGGGATGGCGGAGCTGAGTCAGGTGCGTATGAGCAGCTTTTAGCAAGGAGGAAAGTGGTGAGAGAAATCTGTTGATTTGCTCTCACTCTTCCTTGCTACCTGCCATATTTTCCAGATAAAACATGATTCAGTAGCGGGCAAGGAAGAAATAAAAACACTCTGGGACTTTAAGACTATGATTCTGGTACAACATTTTTTCATATAGTTCACTTCACCTGTTAATATCTTGATCATACTAGCACAGTTATTTTAATTGTACAAGACTATGGCTAAGCACAGCTGTTCATCTTTTTTTTTTCTTTCTTTTTTTTTTTTTTTTACAGAAAGATTGAAGACTGTCTCTGCAGTTACTATTGTGCTTCTTGTTTAAACAAAATTTTGTGCACAGTGATGCTGACGTCTTTGGTTCTGCCTGTCCTCTCATAAGACATCTTTTCAAGAAGAAAACAATCTCTTGTAGTCTAAGGGACAGTGCTGGAAAGAGATCCTTAGGTCTCACTAAAACTAAGCCAGGTTAAGCATTTCACATTTGGAAACCGTGTTGATGAAGCAACAAATGTGGCTTTTGCCAACAAATTATATTCAAGGGGGGAAATACATTTAAAAAAATACACGTAGGGACAATTTTCCTACAGATTTAAACAAAAGGGGGGTTTTTTTACCAATGCATTTTCAGTTTGATAGTAAGATTATGCCCAGCTGGCAACATCACTCAACTTGCTGTTTCACATGATTGGATTTCTGGTTTTCCATAAACGGTAGGCGTTCCTAAAGAATACACGGTTCCTAAAGAAACCAGAGTAGAGTTGCACTGTACTAAGCTAACTAAATCAGAGGTACAAAAGCTTTTGTAAGCAACAGTTTACTACGAAGGGACTTCATACTTCATGACTTCAGATTAATATGGCTAACTACCTCTCCCTCTCCTCATGGTTCCCAAAGCAAAAGCTTTTATTGCTAAAACGTCTTAAGCTAAAAACAGATATTAGATTTCTTTAGAGACAAAACCTTTCATTCTTGGGTAAAAACAACCCGCAGGTTTATCCCAGGTCTGATTGTCCTGGGTTCCCACTCGCATCAAAAAAGGCATTGGACAACAGTTTACATTGTTGTCAAGCCCTCATGATCGAGGGTGATCACTCCTGTGGGTCAAGTAAAAGGTTGTAAATGAGTCCGCTGATGACTAAGAAAAATCGATCCTAGAGCCACAGACTCTCTGGCAAATGTCACAGGTGATGGTTTTAGGTGATGGTGTGGCTTTAGACCACAGATTTCTCAGTCTTGTTTCCTTTCCTTCTGTTTTTGTCATTTTTTTGTCTCCGGGGCAAGATGGTTTTCCTCAAAGTAAGACATACCTTCTTGCAAGGCATCGCCAGATAGCCTTGTCCCAAGCTAGTTTTTCCTAATTTATGGCGTCAATACCACACTTCTTAATGTTCACCTTGAGGGTGTCCTTGAAGTGTTTCCTCTGGCCCCCGCGTGTCCTTTGTTCTTGGCTGAGTGGGAATATAGCAGTTGTTTTTGTAAATGTACATCAGACACGCACACACAAAGCCCTCTCCACTGCAGCTGATGTTGAATACTTAACGTTTCCATACTGGTGGTGTTAGTGTCAGTGAGGACACCGGCATTTGTGCAATGATCCTCCTACCTTATGTCAAGGGTCTTCTGGAGGTAGTGTTAGGGTGACCACCTTTTAAGAATGGAAAGGCGGCAAAGTCCACTTCCTCCCCTCCAGTGCCACGGCCAGAGCAGAGCAGAGCCGAGCCGAGCCCACAGGGGGGCAGGGGTGGATGCAGGCTACCCATTGGGGGCTTGGGCCTCCTGCCCTGCTGCCTTCTCCCTGGGAGCTTTGTTCAAGTCTCAGTGTCATGATCATTGAACACATGATGATTCAGTCTTTTGAAGGCAAAGCTGGCACATGAGATCCTATACCGGATCTCCTCATCCACGTTGACTTTTGAGAGTTGGCTGCTGAGATATGCAAAGTGTTCAACATTCTCCAGTTCCTGTCCATCACTGAGGATCTTTGCTGGGGGAGTTGACAGGTCCCAAGCAGGCTGGTAAAGCATGTTTGTTTTTCCGATGTTAAGGGTTAGCCCCAGGCACCAGTATGCTTGAGAGAAGCAATTAAGGGCCATTTTTAGGTCGTCTTCTGTATGTGCAATGACAGTACAATCATTGGCATACTGAAGTTCCACAATCAAGGCCAAAGTAACTTTGATTTGTGCACAGAGGTGGGAGAGACTGAAAAGGTTCCTGTTCATCCTGTACTCAATGCCACTGCCATGTGGCAGACAGTCATGGATGAGCATCTTGAAGACTACAAGAAAGATGGAAAACACAACTGGTGCAATCACACTGCCCTGCTTGATGACAGTTTGAATCACAAAGGGGTCCATACTGGAGCCACTGCTTAGGATGGAGGCAGTCATCTGGTCATGAAAGAGTCTTAGGATGATGATAAATTTCCTTAGGCATCCAAACTTTGATAACCTTTGATAAGGTTAGCAGAGTCAAAGGCTTTGGTCAAATCAACAAAGGCCATATACAGTTCCTGGTATTGTTCTTAGATCATCTGCAGATGCGTCCTTGACCTGATGAAGGGTAATTGTACCCAAAAACTTGCAAAGAAGAATTTTTCCAACGATCTGAGTTGGCCTAATAAAATATATCAGATTTACCCAAAGACCCTTGTCTGCCTATGTCCTTAGACCAACATGGCTACAACCAACACGGCTGGTATTGTTCTCAGTATTTTCCCTAGAGTTGCTGGGCCACAAAGATCATGTCCATAGTACTTCTCCATGGTCTGAAGCCACATTGTTTGAATGGCAATTAATTCAAATTAACCCTGTTTGTCCTCCTTGGACAAAGTGTGTTCTCAGTACTCCACAGGTGCTTAAAGTGGGACAACTGGTTTGTATAGCTTTAGAATCTCCGAATAAAAGGCTTTCTCCTGGAAGGAATCCAATGTACAAACCTACTGTGCTGGGTTTTTGGTTGTAGCCATGTTAGTCTAAGGACACAGGCAGGGCAAGGTTCTTTGAGTAGATGTGATATCTTTCATTAGACCAACTGAGTAGTTGGAAAAAAGTTTTTAGCAAGCTTTCGGGTGTAGTCACCCTGTTTTCCTGATCTCCACTACTTTTTTTCACTGACAGCCCCTTTTCCACCCTGTATACTAGTGCTGTAATGTCTCCCTTTAGCCTTGTAGTCCCCTGCTCTCTTCCCCCTCTCTTTACTTTACCTTTTGTCTTCTTATTTTCTACCTATTTATATTCTCACTGACACCCTGCCACACATTTAGCTTCTCTCACCCTTTGGCCCTGGCTCCGTAGCAAAATGCATGGGTGGAAGCCTGTTGTGTCCCCATGAGACCTGGGACCCCCAGGACCTCCCAACAGGACCCCCAGGTCCCCTGACGACCCCCAGCCTGCCGAAGGTAAGTGGGGCCTCGCGAACAGAGCGTGCAAACAGGCGTGTTTCTAGGCTTGACATGTGAGTGCACACGGGGGCTCATGCAAGAGGGTGGGCAGAAGGGGCCCAAGGTTGTAAGCAGCAAGTCTCATGGGAGCGGTTGGTACAGTAGTAGCCAAAATACTACCAGTGCAATGGTGGGTAGGACACGTCGTACCCCGAAGTTCCCCACTGCAGCTGGATCTCTCCCCTCTGGTACTTCTAAGGCCTCCATCCAGACGGAACCCATGGTTCCAGCCTCCATTCAGAGTGGTAATAAGACGATGGAGAATAGGTTTAGGTTAGAGATCAGAAGGCAACTTTTTATAGTTAGGGTTGCCAAAATCTGGAACCAACTTCCCAGGGAAGTGGTCCTCGTCCCTACCTTGGGCAAATTCAAGAGGAGGTTGGATGATCACCTGTCTGGGGTCTTGTGAACCCAGCATTCATTCCTGCCTGTGGCAGGGGGTCAGGCTAAATCATCTGTTTAGGTCCCTCCTGACCCTAGCTACTATGAAACTATGAAAGCCCCTGGCTTTTGGCTGTGGGGCTTCCTGGCATGACTCTAGGCATATGGGATGAGGAGCATTGCAACCTCCCCTTGTGAGGTTTGCTCTGTATTGGAGTCTCTGGAATCACAAATAGTGGAGCTCCAGACTGCGATGCAGAGGCTGCATGCCATCAGGGATGGTGAACAGGAGACTGACTCCTACTGCCAGGCCTTTCATCCCAGGAAAGAAGAAGGAAGACCCAGGTTGCCTGCCAGGACCAGTGAGGCCAAGAGGCACTCCCATAGTGTCCAGCCAGGGGGCTGGAAAAAGGTAGTCTCTGGCCCTAAGTCTCACTGTACCAGGGTCACCAGCCCCTTGGATCTCTGTAACAGGTACAAACCTCTTGCAGCACCAGTAGAGACTGCAGAGCTGCCAACTACTGCTAGTGAGGAAGAAACACGACCAAGTATCATACCTAAGATGAAATGCAGAGAGGTCATTGTGGATGACTCCCTCCTGAGGGGAACAGAGGGAGTGATCTGTCACCCTGACCCCTTAGCTCAGGAGGTCTGCTGCCTCCTGGGAGCTTGTATCCGGGATGTGGCTGAGAGGATCTCAAAAATTATCCACCCCTCCGACCACTACCCTATGCTCCTTATCCACATGGGCAAAAATGACATGGCTCAGAGAAATCCCAGCAGGGTCATGGGAGTGGGGCTCACGGGGTTGGGGCACAGGTGTTTTTTTCCTTGACCCTCCCGGTTATGGGTCACGGGCAGAGGAGGGAGAGACAAATCGAGGCAGTAAACAGAAGACTGCAACATTGGTGTCACCATGAAGGCTTCGGCTTCTATGACCACAGTCCACTCCTCGGAGAGAAAGGCAGTGGTCTGTTGGGAAGAGATGGCTTCCACCTCATTCCACTAGGGAAGAAGCTCTTCTCAGCCAGAATGGCTGACCTGCTTAACCAGGCTTTAAACTAAGCTCATCAGGGGATGGACAGACAACCACCAGAGCAAACTCGCCAAGCATCAACTAGAAAACCAGCAAGTTAGGAAGTTCAAGGGAACCCACTCCTACCCCAGCCCAGGAACAGAGCTTCTCCATGAGTACAAGAAAGCCTAGTGCCTCCAACAGCACACTTACCTGCCTGTACACTAATGCTAGGAGTTTGAGGAATAAACAGGAGGAACTGGTCCTTCTGCTAAACAAAACGACCCTATGATCTCATAAGGATCATGGACTCCTCCTATGACTGGACTACCGGTATAAATGGCTATAACCTGTACAGGAGAGACCATGCTGAAAAAAGGGGTGGGGGTGTAGCTCTCTCTGTGAAGGAGAGCTACACATCCCTACAAGCTGAGATTGGCACCCAAGGAGGACGACTGGAGATCCTCTGCGTTAGAATACAAGGAGAACATAGTGAAGGGTATACAATGGTAGGAGTCTACTACAGACCTCCAAACCAGGAACAAGTGCTTGATCAAGAATTTGCCAGGGAACTGGCCAAGGCTGCACGCTCTTGGTGCATGTTCATCATGTGAGACTTCAACTACCCAGATATCTAATGGGATGAGCACTCAGCCAAATCCGATTGGTCACAAAGCTTCCTTACATATGTGGATAAGCTCTACCTGTCTCAAGAAGATTATGGGTTAACAAGAGGCAAGGCACTGCTGGACCTGGTATTGGCCAATGGGGATGATTTAATCATCGGCCTAAGGATTGAAGGGAAGCTGGGTGACAGTGACCATGAGCTGATCACTTTCACCATCCATCGCAAAGCTGGCAAGTCAGCCAGCAATGCAGTAGTCCTTGACTTTAGAAAAGCTGACTTTCATAAGCTCAGGATACTTGTTCTTGAGGATCTGAGAGGCCATGATTTTACAGAGAGGGGAGTTTAGGATGAATGGTTGCTCCTTAAGGAAATGATCCTAAAAGCACAAGGGAAGACCATTCCAGCCCATAGGAACGGTGGTAAAAGGGCTCAACAACCCCCTTGGCTCAACAGGAGCTCATGGATCTCCTACATCTAAAAAGAGAGGTGTATAAAGGATGGAAGACAGGAAACACCACTAAGGAGGAGTAAACTGTACTGGCCCACACCTGCAGGGAGTGAACTAGAAAAGACAAGGCTGCAACTGAACTCCATCTGGCTACACGAATCAAGAACAATAAAAAAATCCGTCTTCAGATATGTGGGGAGTCTAAAGAAAAACAAAGGCAACACTGAATCACTGCTAAACCAGCTGGGGCAGCTGACTACTGACACCCATGAAAAAGTTAATTGGCTTAATGAAGATCATTTTTTCACCAGCCCAAAGGGACCACCCTGCCTAACATGATGCAGGATGACCAGGGTGAGGATAAATATATGCCCACCGTTGATGTGGATCTTGTGAGGGGGCATCTTGACAGGCCTTCATAAATTAGCTGGTCCAGATAGGTTGCACCCAAGAGTGCTAAAGTAACTGGCAGACATCATAGCACAGCCTTTGGCAAGGATATTCGAGAACTTGTGGCACTCGGGTGAAGTACCTGAAGGTTGGAAGAGGGCCAGTGTGGTGCCCATCTTCAAGAAAAGAAGAAAAGAAGACCCGGGAAACTACAGGCTAATCAGTTTGACCTTAATCCCTGGGAAGATTTTGGAAAAAATTAATCAAAGAAACCATTTTTGACAGACTAACAGAAGGCAATATTCTGAGGCATAGCCAGCACGGCCTTGTTGCGAGTAGGTCTTCCTTTGCAATCTCATTTCCTTCTATGACCAGGTAACTTATCACGTGGACAAAAGGGAAGAGGTTGATGTCATATATTTGGACTTTAAAAAAGGCTTTGACATGGTATCCCACGACGTCCTCATGGAAAAATTGGGCAACTGTAGCCTCAAGTACTCCACAGTCCAATGGCTGGGGAACTGGCTCCGAGGTCAGACCCAGAGAGTGGTAGTTGACAGAACCAAATCAACATGGCACTCAGTGACTCGGTGACCCCCAATGCTCTGTTCTGGGACCTGTATTCTTTAATATCTTCATAAGCAATCTGGACACTGGTGTCAAAAGCAGACTGGTCAAGTTCGCTGGTGACACCAAACTTTGGGAAGAGTATCCACACTTGAGGATAGGCTGCTGATCCAAGCTGACCTTGATAGGCTTGCAAGGTGGGAGGATGAAAACCTGATGGCATTCAATATGGAGAAATGCAAGGTGCTCCACCTTGGGGACAAAAATCTGCACCACACTTATAGGCTTGGGAATGCTACACTCACTCGCACCATGGCCAAAAGGGACTTAGGGGTCATGATTGATCACAAGATGAATAAAAGCCACCAGTGCAATACTGCAGCTGGCAAAGCAAACAAAACTCTGGCTTGCATCTACCAATGCATTTTGAGCACAACCCAGGATGTCATCCTCCTGCTGCACTTGGCCTTGGTGAGGCCACAGCTAGAGTACTGTGTCCAATTCTGGGCTCCACAATTTAGGAAGGAGGTGGAGAAGCTTGGAAGTGTCCAGAGGAGAGCCATGTGCATGATCATAGGGCAAGAGAACAGTCCTTATGAAGAAAGGCTGCGAGCTATGGGACTCTTCAGCATGGAGAAGCGCAGGCTCAAGGGTGACATGGTGGCAACCTATAAGTACATAAGGGGTGTGCATCAGGATTTGGGAGATGACCTGTTCACCAGAGCACCCCAGGAAATGACAAGGTCCAACACACAAACTCCTGCAAGATCGTTTTAACTGGGACACAAGGAAAAACTCCCTCCAGAGGTGGTACAAGCACCTACTCCAGACACTTTTAAGAAACATTTGGACGCTCATCTTGTTAGGTTCCTTTCACCCTAACTGACTTCCTGTCCCTTGGGCAGCTGGACCTGATGATCTTATGAGGTCCCTTCCAGCTCTAATGTCTATGAAATCTATGAAATTTCTTGGAGTCTCAGAACTGCAGAGATTCCTTATGCCTAAAGAAGGGTGACTGCACATGAAAGCTTGCTAAGAACTTCGTTCCAATTACATAGTTGGTCTAATAAAGGTATCACATTTACTCAAAGAACCTTTTCTACCCAAACCTAGTTCACAGATGCTTAGTGTGACAATCTCCGGTAACATTTCCTTCTCCCCCCCCAACCCCATCTGGGCTAATTAGAGTTAATAGCCTTTCAAGCTATCTATGTGTATAAACTACGGGATAAACCACTGTCCCAAGCCTGTTCTAATGCAAGTCAAAGAAAACTGGGGACAATCAGGTCCAAGATAAACCTTATATCAGCTATTATTACCCTTTATGTTCTTCCACAATTGTATTTGAGGTGACTGCATCTTCAACTTCTGAATCACATTTTCGCACTCCTTTCCTAGAAGTTCCACCCTTGAGTTGACAGGCATGAAAACAGACAGTGGGAAAACGAACAGTTTCACCCTGTGATTACTACCCAAGATGGTACTGCTGACCCTTTTCCCTTTGCCTGGAAGTAACAATGAAAACCATGACTTGCAGGCAGGGCAGGGAATAAGAAGCCCATTTTACTACAATAATAAATGAATTAATGATTATAATAAATACTTTTCTCGATACATAGCTAACTATCCTGAGCATGTGTCATGCAAGTCATACCCATTAAAATCAAACAAAGCTATCTGAGTTCTTTTCTGTATTTATTCCACACACACTGCCTGGTTGTTTGATATCAAGCAATGTTTGCTTGAACTTTTTCTTTTTTTTTTCTTTTTTTTCCACCTGAAACACATGAAGGTAGGATAGTGTTTCCACCACTGCCTGGTCTAAGTTGGCCATTGACCATTTGGAAGTTCACAGGGTGTCTACACACATGCCCCAGGGTAGTGGGGAGGGTGCGTTTTAATTAGAGCAGCTCCTGGACAACCGCTCTAATTAAAACACCACAGCGTCATGTGTATTCAGAGTCCTACATTTCAAAATGGCCATAGGGGCACTTTAACTGAAGCTCATTCACAAGTTTTAGTTAAAGCACCCCTGCCAGCATTTTGAAATATGGCATGCAGAATACACGTAATGTCACAGTATGCTGAAGCATTCTAATTAGAACGCTCCAAGCAGATTAAATTATTTGAATATGTATTAGATATTAGGGCACTAAATGGGCAGCCTCCTGCAATTTACACAAGTTATTTATTCATCAAGTCATGGCAGGAGAGCTAGGGTAGGCTGCCCCTAGACAGGTGGGCGGGCCGACATCGAGATCTGGACTTGTGATGGCCACCTGTCACAGTAGTTGCCTTCTGTTGTGTGATGGATTTGTTGTTCTGTCCCTGAAGAAAGTAGCACACACCTCGTTATACATATTTTAGTTTTCTCTTCTATTGCAGATTAAGCTGCTTGCAGGTTGCATTTATGCAAAGCATTCTCAAGATGTTTGCTGTACATTCTTTTCTATTTGAAATCCATAGGAACATTACAGGCTGTACAAAACAACCTTCTACTATTTCTGTGAAATAGCCCCTTTGGACACTTTTCACTTCTCTGCTCAGCATGGAGAATTTCCCCATTTACTTTAGCCATTTTTTACCTTGTTTTCAACTTCAAAGACACTTTTGTACTCCCTCCCTCAACTACAAGTCTCATTGGTGACACCTGCATGCTGCAGAACAACCAAAGCTCAGCAATAATTTGTCACTGAGACTGATTCAAACTGATGTCAATGCACGGGATTACATGCATTTAGAAGTTAAACAAAGGACACACCAAATCAGATGCATTTTTACATCCATCTGCAAGATCCACGGATTTCATAGACATTTGGACTGGAAGGGACCCTGGAGGATCATTGAGGCCAGCCCGCTGCCCCATGGGCATGAAGTCAGCAAGATAAGCATCCAAATGCGTCTTGAAGGTGTTCAAAGTAGGTGCTTGAACCACCTCTGGTGGCAGTCTATTCCAAACCTTGGGGGCTCAGACAGTAAAGAAGTTCTTCCTTATGTCCAGCCTGAATTGGTTGCGGTAGAGTTTGTGACCGCTTGATCTAGTCATCCCTTGAGGTGCTCTGGTGAACAGACATTCCCCCAGATCCTGATGAGCACCCCTGATAAACTTATCAGTGGCCACCAGATCACCCCTGAGCCTGCACTTTTCTAGGCTGAAGAGTCCCATAGCTCTCAGCCTCTTATCATAAGGTCTCTTTTCCTGATCTCTGATCATGTGCGTGGCTCTCCTATGGACTCTCTCAAGCTTCTCCACATCCTTTTGAATTGTGGAGCCCAAAACTGGACGCAGTACTCCAGCTGCGGCCTCACCAAAGCCGAGTACAAGGGGAAAACAACGGCCCTGGATTTGCTTGAGAAGCATCTATGGATGCAAACCAGCGTTTTGCTCGCTTTACTAGCCACAACATCACATTGAAGGCTCATGTTCATCTTGTGGTCAATCATGACCCCCAAGTCCCTTTCATCCGTAGTGCTAACCAGTGTAGTGCTGCCGAGCCTATAAGGAAGCTGCAGGTTTTTCCTCTCAAGGTAGAGAACCTTGCATTTTTCGGTGTTGAACACCATCAGGTTCTCATCCACCCATTTCATGAGCCTGTCAAGATCTGCCTCGATCACCCTCCTATCCTCAGGTGTGGATGCTTTACCTCAGAGTTTGGTCTCGTTGGCAAACCTGGCCAGCCCGCTTCTGAAACCAATGTCCAATTCACTGAGGAAGATGTTAAACACTATAAGGCCTAGGCCAGAGCCTTGAGGGACCCCACTGGTGACCACACACCAAGATGAATCCATGGAATCTGTTCAAATTCACAGTCTCTGTGGCCATTGCGACTATCATGACAAAATTGTACGATCATTCTTAATATGTTACAAAGAATAGGCTGCATGTGTGACTTCATTTGATTAGGAGGCAGAGGGGAAGGTTAAGGATGGTAAAGATACATTTTCAGGGAGATAAATAAAAATTATTCCTGTCACTATGCCACAATGGAGAAATTGCTATTGCAAAGGCAGTTTGTACAGGACACCAAGAGTGCAGCCCTGACAGAAACCAAAGTCTTGAAGAAACTAGGAAGAGACTTGAGATTCTCAGACTGGTGATAGGTTATGTATCTCAGAATGCTCAGGGAGATAAATTCTGCAATACCAGAAACACAGAGGAAGGACTGCAGTATTAAGCAGCAACTGTCCCCTAAGACAGGAGTACTGATGAATATTACAGAGAAGTATATCCTGACAGACTGAAACCAGACTACCTTCAGGGGGTGGGATCAGGGTGGAGGGGGTAGTTCATTTCTCAATATTTCTCAGTCTAATGGAAGCACTTCGGAAAAGGCAGTAAATAAAGGTGACCCACTGGTGTAGTTTACCTGGACTCTTACAAAGCCTCATAAATCTGTTACATTTTATTAGCATGGAGCTCAGGTTGCTGGTGCTCAGTGCTGCTTGGGGTTCCTTGTTCCCTTCCAAAACGTAGAAAATTGAATTCCCATATTCCAAACCTTGCAAAATTACATCCCCGATATCCCCTTACAGCAAGTATGAAAAGACTAGGAAGTGGAGAGCTAAAAGTGACTCTTCCCACACTACACAGCATGGTGCTGCCTCCATAATAAATAAAAAGCAGATCTTTTCCTGGAATGGTAGTTACTCACAGTGGAGAGATTTTTATAGTGGGGTACCGGGGCACTGCTTTGGTATCAGTATTATTTTAAATGTTTATTAGATTAGAACTGGATTAATTGTTGGATGGTTGGATTCAAAACACACTAAAGTCAATGGGAGTCTTCATTCATTTTATTTGACCTAATATCAAGCTCTAGAATGGATATATCCAGCTCTCCAAGTTTCAGGAGCTTGGGTCTAAATGCCTGGATTCAAATCCCCTTCAATGATATGTCCCATGCTCAAATCAGAAGGAAGCTATAATGTTTGATTTGGGATTGCAGGCAGCCAAGTTCTAAAGAGAAATTTCAGCCTAAGGGGAATGCTGTAAAATCAGGTGAGAATGCCAGGTGTTTTGTCCAAGGTAGATCCCAAGATTCTGATGCTACCAAATCCAAGACCAAAGCTTTGCTCTGATTTGAACCTCATGTTCAGGCCACTCCTAATCTGCTTCAATATCTGACCACATGCTTTTTGGATAGGCAAGCCACTTCATGAGCTTCTTTCCTCTGAAGCATCAGGTATTGGCCGCTGATTGAGGCAGTATCCATGCAAGGACAAATGACTTGGCCAAGGATAGTGTATTTCACAAACTGCCTGGCAATGGCCACAGCATTTCTATTCAGGCAGTAGTGAGGGAGTCATTTGATTTCATGGCTCATTATAATTTGCTTGATTCCTTCCAAATTCTTCATTCTACAAGTGTTAATGACCATCTCTCCTTTGTTAATCATCTTAAAAGTTCCACTAATTAGGCTATTCTTTCTTCTGCAATGCTGCTGCTGTCTGCTAGCTGTTCCCAGTAACGTAGCTCCTGTTTCACAGCCCTGCAGACTGTGTTTAACTCTAGCTAAAAATATTAGCTCAGGTGTGGAAACATTAACTCCGGTAAACTAACTCAGGTATAGAAATAACTGCCAGTGAAACATTGGATGCACTGTCAAGATGCTCAAGAAGGCTTGATTTTGTTTTATGCATCTGAAAGCGATGTACATTTAATTCTAATGACAACAGGACTAAAGAAACAACATCTTTTGAGTACTTTTTGCTTAGGTTCTTGTGGGGTTTTTAGGACATAATATAGCAAACTACATATAGCAAGTTGAGGCACATTTCAATAAAGTTTTATCTATTTTTGCTTCAATCTTAAACTGAACAGTATAGCCCTAGGCCCCTTGCGCATTAGTAAAGCTTCTAGTTTCCTTTTACTTGAAGAAAAAATTGTGCTCTGTTGTACATGATGAATGATGTACCACACCATCTGCATCCCACTTGTCAAAATCCTAGACCTGCCCATGATCAAGAACTCCTCCAAGGTCATAAACAGATGGGGTCACTCAAATCAGAATTCACCCATATAAATCAGGTTGTCTGCCCACCTCATTTAGAAACCATGCCTCAGACAGAACGTAAGTTCCTCACCAGGAACAACTATGCTCCAAGCATTGAGCTTTGGGATTCCTTTAACACAGGGGTGGGCAAAATGCGGCCTGGGGGCCAGATGTGGCCCACCAGGCCGTTCTATCCGGCCTGCAGGGCCCCTAAAAAATTTAGAAAATTAATATTTATCTGCCCTGGGCTGCCTGTGATGTGGTCCTTGATGGCTTGCCAAAACTCAGTAAGCGGCCCTCCTTAATTGCCCGACCCTGCTTTAACAGGTTCATTTATAGAAGGGAGGGTTGTGTTGTATATGAATCTTGTAGGGTTAAAGCAAGGCTTTGTAATGCTAAAAGTGAGGCCATTTTTTTGTCCTTTTGCCTCCATTTCATAAAAGTGGACACAGCACTTACGAGATGGCGTGGAGGGAAAAGGAATACTGTGTGAGGGTTACTGTGTGAAGGTTACTGATAAAATATGAAACTAGCCGAATCCAGTCAACAGGGGAGTCTCGTCAACAGGAGAACCTTAAAAGTCGAGCATGATTTGTTTTTGTTAAATAAAGAAACATCTTGAAACAAAATGTAGGGGGCATGTAATTCACGAGAGTTAAACTTCAGTGTTCATGCCCACTGTGCCACTTGATTGGACAGAATAGTAATTTAGTTAATAGATGATTAGGAGCATGAGCTAATCACGAATTAACACTTATGCACTTAGAAAGTATAAAAAAGTATTGTAACTAGTAGGCGGGGCCCCTCTCTGTAGAAGTTCCTCGCTCAAGCGAATAAAGATTCTGTATTTGACTTTGGATGCTTGCTCTGCGTGATCATTGCCCCAGCCTAGAGCGAACTGCACATGGCTTTAAGAGCGTAATTTCTAACAGCTGCTGTGGAGAACATGATTATGTAAAATAAACCCTCTTTGCCATTTACATATTGGCATTGAAAGTTCAAAATATAAACTTTTTTCCACACTGTTATTTCCTCTACCTGCTGAGCTGACTCCCACCTACCATACTGTTCCATGGCTTCAGCTAGCCCACAAAATACTTATGGCAATGTCCTTAATCAGGATGAAACCAATAGCACTCCATAAAAGTGACTCCTAACATAGTTAATAATTATCTCCTTTCTACAGAAACTTTAGCATTAGCCTATCTATTGCCTTCTATAGCAGTGATATAGTCCTCTATTAAATTTCAGAGTCTGATTTAAAACAAATCCTATAGTAAAATCATAATTTCCTATTCAATTTAACAGGAATTTTCAATAAAAGGAAGAGAAAGGGGGTCTCTTATTGTGCAATTCCAGTTGAGCAGATGCTGAAGGGATTCATAGGGCTTAAGGCCAGAAGGGATTATCTTAATCATTGAGTCTGATCATAGAATCATAGAAGTAGGGTTGGAAGGGACCTTGTAGATCTTCAAGTCCGATCCCCTACCTGGGCAGGAGAAAAAACTGAGCTCAAATGATCCCAGCTAGGTAGGCATCAAGCCTCCTCTTAAAGACCCCCAGGGTAGGAGCCAACACCACACTTCCCTTGGAAGTTGGTTCCAGATCGTAGCTGCCCTGACAGTGAAGTAGTTCTTATGGATGTCTAATCTAAACCTACTCTCCATCAACTTGTGGCTGTTATTCCTTGTTATGCCAGGGGGTGCTAGGGGAAACAAGGTCTCTCCCAAACCCTTCTGGTCCTCCCTAGATCACCTGTATTAAATACAGAATTTCACAGAAGAATTACAAAAGCTTGCAATTAATTTTTTTTTCAGACATCTAGTTAGTCTAATAAAAGATATCACCTCTACCATGAGTCCTGATTACATAATAATTAGAGCATATGCCCAAGTGTAAGAGTATTTGGATGGAAAGTTTCCACTGTTGGAACTCCATAGCAACTCCATTTACTTCTGCCCAGAGAGTATTAAGGGTTTGATCTGAGGCTTCACCCAATAGCTACTACTGAAAATTGAGGACTATTCCATGAGTGTTATCCCCTAAAGAAATTCTAGAGCAGTGGTATCATTCCCTGGTACATTTATTTAGACTGGGATGAGAAATTCAATAGAAAATTGGTCCCTCTCTATTTAGATCCTATAGATTTTTAAAGTACTATCTAATCCCTATTTAGTTCCATGTGACTTTTCTAGAAGGAAGGGTTTATAGAATCATAAACAAATCAGCCACTCCATCCAAATTTTAATTTCTAACGATTCTGCCCAGGCTGAGAGAGAGAGAAAAATCAGCAGGGTTGTTTACTACATCTTGCATTTGGACCCCCTGGGACAAGTCACTAATCATCTTGGCTCACATCTTTGTCAGATGTGCATCCATGAATCTCCAAGTACTTGTAGCTGGTAGAAAGACAAGGGATTCAGACAACAATACTGTCTGCTCACAACTGCATAAGGTAACTGTCATGTTACATTTAGGTATACAGGAAGAGTCTTAAACTGTAACTCCTTCTGGGAGGAAGGTGACATATGGGGCTCTACAACTATTCAGCACCAATAGGCTATTGTGGGGTGGGTCAACTTGTGGTACATGTGCCGCAATTGACACAGGCAACTTCTTTGTGTGGCACATGGCAGATCAAGGAGGGGGCAGACAGCACAGGTTTTATCCAACAGGAACAGTAGATCCAACGGAAAGTAGTTTCATAGTTTCTAGGGTTGAAACGGACCTCAGCAGATCATCGAGTCCGACCCCTCCCATGGCAGGAAAGAGTACTGGGGTCAAACGACCCCAGCAAGGTGTACAACTAGCCTCTTCTTAAAGACCCACAGAGTAGGAGCCAGCACCAGTTCTCTTGGAAGTTGGTTCCAGATCCTAGCCGCCCTGACAGTGAAGTAGGAAGCAGAGCAGCAGATCAGGCAGGGGAAGGTGACTGGAGTGGCAACAGGGATGGGCAAAATATGGCCCTCAAGTCAGCTCTGACCCATCAACTGACTGGATCCAGCCTGTGGGCAGATGCCTGCCAAATGAATGGATCTGGCTCGCAGGCAGGCAGCAGCTCCAATGCTGGCAGCCACATGGTGCCAGGCGACTGGGGCTGCTTCTGGCATGCCAGGTGCTCTCTCTCTGGGCTAGGGGTCTATCAGCACAGAAGTGGAAGCATGAACCCACCCACAGCCATAGCATGCCCTGCTGCCCCCCAAGTCCAGACCCAGTAGCTGCTGGCCATATCCACAGCTGCCCAAATGCAGCCAGCAACTTCGGGGTCAGGGCTGCAGGTATGGGGCACATGCTACAGCTGCAGGTGGGTACAGGCTTCCAGGTTGGTCACAGCCTGCACCATCCCCTCCCTTCCCCAACCTGTAAACTGACAGCTGCATTTGGGCAACTATGAACGTGGCCGGCAACTGCCAGACCCAGACCCGGGGTGGAGGTAGGAGGAGGCATGTGTGGGAGGGAGGGCACGCTACAGCTGTGAACGAATGGACTCCGGCAGAAGTTGGGGTGGGGGGAGGACAGGGTTGTATTGCAGCTGTGGGCAGGTTCAGATTTCCACACTGCTCAGAGCTCAGGGAGGAAGGGAGAGGTAGGGTGTGGCCCTCAGCAGGTCACCAAAACTCATTAAGTGGCATGCCTACCCAAATAATTGCCCACCCCTGTGCTAAAAGCATATTGAAAACTGAAATTAGGATAGCATCAGCAAAGCAATATTTATTTTTTCTTTTAAATGAAGTTGCCATAGAATTTCCAGTTTACTGTACCATATACCATCAGATCCAGGGATCTTGGAAAAGAAATTAAGTCCTCCTCACTGAAATACTACAGAACTTGTCTATTGTGTTGTTGTTTTATTTATCTTCTTGACTATGTTACTATATATGGCCTATAACAAACAATACATAGAGCCAAAATGATAAAATCCCATTGTTTTGTACGTGGGTAAGTTCACAGAGATGTTCAAAATGGTGGAGCAATAGAGTAACATGTGCTGACAAGTTCAGACAGGGCCATCTACCAGCCCATCCCAGGCCAGATCCGCCACTGTTGTAAATGGAGCTCAATTAACATCAGTCTGACCATGCCAATTTACACTAGCTGAGGATTCAGCCCATTATATGAAATCCATTCCATATAAATTAAGAATTGTTCATGTGTCTCTCAGTCTTAATAGTAAGAAATGAAAGCATAGGTGACAATAATAAGTGTGTACTATGCCTCTTAGTTTTTGTCCTGATTTTCTGGCTCTGGACTATTTGGTAGACTTGTATCAAAAGTGTGACACAAGACAGTATTAAATAGTGAGGTTGGAATGGAATTCAGTGTTTTCTCCAGCTTCATGATGGGAAATGACTGCCTGCTCCTCCCTATATGGAAAAGGTATACACATACCCTAATCTTCAGACCTCCTAAATACCATACAGGCTAAGTGCAATGCACCCACCAGGAGCTAAAGACAACCCTGATGTGAATGCTCTTCTGTCCACATCGGTGGAAGTCTAAATTTGATCCCATTAGTTTAGCTGGAGACATCTGTATGTGTTGACTTCCCAGTAATGACAACAACAATTGCTTCAATGAACACAGTATTTAACAGGGAAGACAGATATGTGGAGATGCTGAACCCTCACTTCCTCTTGGTTCAGTACCTGTTATGTGCTGGAATACTTGACTCAAAACAATAAGCATCAAAGAGCATTCAGACACTCTTAGGGATGCCTTGTAACAAAACATGGTTCATATCTCAACATTTTGGGGTCCCAAACACTCTTAAACAGTTGATAAGCAGGAGACCAATTTGATGATACTACTCTCTCAAAAGCAGATGCAGTATCAATCATTTTGACTTCAAGGTAATGGGCAATGCCTTTCTTTGCACAGAGTAATTTCACTGCTTGGACATGTTGGTTGTTGAAAGGAGGTGAATTTTTTGTATGTTGGAATTTTGAACTGGGACATTAACAAATCAAAATCAGCACACTACTACTAGTGCCAAACAGGGAGAGAGTAGAAACAGGAACTCACTGTACAACTTGATCAGTGCTTTCTAGCCAACCACTTACCATGCAATAACTCCTGCTCTGGTCAAAATTCAAGTCAAGTTAAGTGAGAAAGTGGTAACATCTCCCAGCCATTGCTTGAGAGGCATGTACTCAAATGGTCTGAGTACAGGGATGGAGGTCCTCTAGTAGTCTATTTTAAGACCTAGTTGACACAGACTTCCCACTTCGGTCCGTTCTCTACAGTTTCCTCTATATTATTTTTCATGCATGTTTTTTTAAATGCATCTGCTATATGAAGTGCATAGTTCAGAGCACTTTTAAAAGCAAAATAATATCTTTACAAATGACCCTTTGCTTGCTCCCACCCACTAATAAATAATAAACAAAACTACAGTTGCAGAAACTATTTTTCAAAAATTTTAAAACCAAATTTTACTGTAGGGCATCCCTTTCCTATCTGCTTCCCCAACTATGTCACGGTGAGAATGACACTTAATTATCCACCATCTTCCTAGGAGTATCAAGGGGTTCAATTAACTCCTGTTTGGAAAAAAAAACATTGTTAACATAGAAAACAAGGATCTGTTTTTCATGTTGGCTCAATGTAGTTATTGCTGATTATCAAATTTGAAAAAAAAAAAAAAAAAAAAAACATTGAATGTCACAATCCTTGTTAATAAAGAGAATCAGC
>NW_017728931.1:35907477-35940809 GCF_001723895.1 Crocodylus porosus
GTTGGCTCAATGTAGTTATTGCTGATTATCAAATAAAAAAAAAAAAAAAAAAAAAAAAGCCTTGAATGTCACAATCCTTGTTAATAAAGAGAATCAGCTTTTCAAAAAAATGAAGGACAAATTGCCACAAGACTGTGAAAAGCATTTGGACGAAGTTCTCTCATCCTGGGACCTCCCATTTTCTACCTCCCAATCACAAAAGCTTGCAAGGATATCCATAATGGATGTTATTTTAAACCTTAATAATGTTGCATGGTCAGAAATTGCAACTTTTTACATCTGCAGGATCAAGGACACAACTCACAGAGCTCTGCCATGAAGTTTACAGTTTTCTGATCATAAAGATGCTGTGAAAAGCCCTTCTAGATAGATGCTATGTAATTTCTTACACATCAATAACTTTTCACATTGCTGTTGGACAATACTACAGAAATTATTATATCTCTCTGCTATGTTAAAGAATGGATACTGACATGTTAAAGAATGGCTACTGAAGCCTGTAGAAGAGGTCTACTTGACCATTACATTCCATAGCTCTTCAGAGTAATCTCTATAGAACTCTATTAAATTTCCATTGAATTTAGTCAGTGTCAGCCTTACTAAGTTCTCTAGGACTTTTCTATACATGTAGTGCCTGTCAGGGCTAAGGATGCAGGAGGTGTGTGGTTTCCCGATAGGGCTAAGTGCTCACTAAGCAATGCAACAGAGTAACAGGTGAGATTCTCTAGACACAACATTATCACAAATTACTAGACTGCAAGATCAGAAGAGCAAAAAACAAAAACAAAAAATGACTCCCCCCAAACCTACACAGTTTTGTCCTGACATCAGCATAAAAAGCTGGGTGGCTAGCCTTTCCCATACCCTGCAGCAACCTGTCTCTTGGCTTTCCCCCCTTTTCTCTTTAATCTCCTATCCCCTCATTGCTCCCCACCGTTCTCTGACACTTCAGGTCTTGCAATTTTCAGCAGCACTTCCTGTTTCCCTAAGGCTTTGTAGCCCCACTCAGAGTTCCTCTCCAAGTCCTTTCATGTTTTTTTATGAACTCTTGTCTTCTTTTTCCTCATCCTAAATTCTGCACTAGGTCCCAGGAGACAAAATGAAACAAAAATTGACAGTATTAGGAAACAATAGCCAATTCCTGTAATTTCACTTTCATCTCCACTTCTCTGGCAGATAAATGATCTGCCTGAAGCAAGAACAGTTACAGAGGCCATCACTTTATCAATCTACTGGATACAAAAAAAAAAAAAAAAAATCATGGACTAAATATAGACATTGGATTTGTGACACATTATAACCAGCCTAACATCTGACTCCCCAGGTAAACCCTCCACTTTTTACCAGCTTTTCTCATTCCCTTCCCACCCTCCAGTCTCTCATCCTTTGACTACAGCTACTTTCATTCACCCTTCCCCCCAACCTGTCTCTCACCTACTGACCACCTCAATTTACATTTTAACTGACTGGTTTTTTTGCATAAATACTGGCCTCTAGCTGCTTACCACTCCTTCCAGGAAGAGCACAGACCAACTGCAGATGTTTCCTCAGCCTGATGAAGGGTATTTGCACCCGAAGGCTTGCTAAGAAGAATGTTTCCAGCTATTTGAGTTGATCTAATAAAAGATACCAGATTTACCCAAAGAACCTTGTCTGCCTTACAAAGGCCATTACACTTCCACTCCCTCCCAGAAAACAGCCTACACAGAGCTACTCAGGTACCTGGGAGACATTGCTGGCCACAGGACAGCTTTCTACCTAAATGAGCACCTGAACAGGTCCACGAGTGAGTTACCACTATCTGTTATTGACTGGCTCACACCAGGACCTCAAAAGGCCTAAACAAATGACGTAAACAGAGTCATAAGGCTCAGTTTAGGACTCTTTATACTGCATGATCTATAGACTTCCTCTTAGTGCGCGGCACTTGTAGGGACAACAGAATTAGTCTATCTGCCACCTGCCCCATTCCAGATAAGCAGATGTGAAATCTCTAATTACCTCCTCTACAGTGCAGCCGCAACCTGAGGTGAGGGAAAAGGACTGGACGTCACGGTGCTGCTATATTTAAATGGAGAGAGACCAGGATTCTGAGAAGGTAACCACATTTCTTGTGACAGCAGGTTTGGAGCTAAATGGTTGCTCATCCAGGGGACATCTCCACCCTCAGTCAATACCATGCAAACTTCAGCATCCACATCCCCAACAAGAACCTGACCTAACGTATGTGTATCTAACAGAGTACCCGCTCGGTTCCACTGCCCCAGAATGGCAACTGCTGCTTATAGCACCCATATTCACCAGAGCATCTAGAGCACCATTCTGGTCAAGTATCATTCAAGACAGCATTTGACCAACATCCTCACTTGAACTAGTGTCTTGGTAGAGTCTTGTGCACTGCATGTGGCAGCAGGAAGTGGTGAAGGCAGCCAGCTTCATCACACAGGACTCCCCCCAGTATTGCCCGATTGCCCGGAGCTGCACATGAGCCCCGTGCGATAGAGGTGGGCCAGCATGGCTCTGCTTCTTGCCACCACATGCAGTACCTGGAACTGGCCAGAGCCATGCACTGCTTAGTGGCTGTGCCTGCACAGGCCCCGAACACCCCAAGGGCCTGCTGCCGCTACTGCCAGGGAAGACTGTGTTCCATGGAGGGGGAGGACCTTGTGGGGTGAGTCCCCACACTCCCCCACTCCACATACTCTACACACACACCCCTGCCCACCCCCCCCACAACCCTCTCATATGCACACACCTACACCCCACAAACACCCTACACCACCCCATACATGGCCACATCCCCTCACAAACCCTCCACATACATACCCACACATCCATACCCCCAACTACACCCCGCATCCCCCACACAATATTCAAGAGTAAGACTTTATTTCTGAGCTATTATGCAATCACCTCTACATACACTATGCAAAAGCACACACATCAGAACAAAAATATTTTTTGAAATAAAAATACTTTACAATAGATGTTTGACTGTTAGTATATGATTTTTTTTCTGGTTCCAAAACAGCAACACTCCCCTCAAAAGAAATACTTTGGGGGGGGAGGAGAGGGACTTCCTGTCCCAAGATGTTGACTAGGGGGTGGGGCAGCCATCAAGGGATGGGGAACCCTTGACAACTCACCAAAACTCATTAAGTGGCTCTCCAGGTACAATAATTGCCCACCCTTGTTTTAGCCAATTGGGTGCAATAGACTAAGCTCAGAGTATTCAGCAGCTGCTCCCTCTCTCTGCTCAAGTCTCTTGCTTACTAAACCAATTAGACTGAATGACTCATGTTGCATCATTAATAGTTAAGAAGCTGAGAAAAAAGAAAATGAAGAGATGGAGCAAAGTGTGACTAAGTTGATATAAGAACAGTAGTTCATAACTGCCTGCCTCCCCTTACTAGCTAAGACTTTCCTGTCCAAGAGAAAAAAAACACCCAATTAAAATTTCTGTGAGCTCAGAATCAAAGCAGTTTCTGTGGCTGAATGTGATTGCAATTTAAAGGCTCCAAAGGTTCCTGATTGAAACCTTGGAGTGTGTCCACACAAGTGTGCATGTGCACTTTGTGGTGCCTCAAAGGCTTCTGAGGTGCCACAAAATGCACCCCACCCATGTGATTTGGTTCTCTGTGCTGCATATTTGCATCATGGAGACAAATGTAGATACCAGGAAACCCCTGTATCAAAAAAAGTGTGGTGCAAATGACAGCAGTATGCGCTACCTGAAACTGTAGCCTGGCTGGCAAGGTCTCTGGCATCCAGCCAGCTCCCAATGTCGGGATTGCTGCTGCTGCAGCCCTGGGAGGCCCCAAGGATCCTAGGTAAAGCTGCTGGGGCCAGCCCAGGTACTGGCCCCAGCCTCCCCTACCCCACCTAGGGCAATCTGCCCCACACCAGACCATGCATGCCAATATGTGCTGCTGCTAGCTGTCCCCAGAGAAATGCACATGCATACTTATCTGGACAAGTCCTTGGAGGTGGGAGGGAAGGATGGGCAAAGATAATGTAATATGGTTTAAGATCTAGATTTTGATTTGTTAGAGACAAGGAAGTCCTTACCTCTGGTCTGAGAAGAGATTTAATCAAGACCTGATCAACCAGTGGGAATGAAGCTCAGAAAAACACAGGCTCCTGTGAACTCTTTAGCTTGATTGCTCAGTGGCATCCCTATAGCATCAATACTAGTGAACAAGCAAGCAGCAGCAGCTAAGAACACCTGCTTTAATCACACCCTAGGAGACATGAATATATAGTTACAAGTCAGAACAGAGATGTTGCATGAACATCCTGGGGTTTCGTATTTGGTCTCTCAATTGCTTCACCCACTTTGTTCAGTTTCTGAATCATGAAGGGGTTCTTTTCCAATGGAAAAAGTCGCCAAGTGCAGCCTGGAATCTCAAAAGTAAGCAAGGGGGTTTTGCTCCTTATCACTATTAGAGTTCCTGCCCAAGGCATCCTAGAGTCAATTAGCTGATGAAATGTAAGCTACCTACTTGTACTTAATCAGTTATACTCCTGTTAGAGCTGGGTAAACACTGAAAAAATAACCACCACAAATATTAATTATGTTTTGAAAATGAATTGACTTTGGTCACATTAACTTTCCTTGGGTATTTGCTCTCCCAGAGCATTTGTGTTTGAGTTACAAGCTCAAAAAATCATATTTTAAGCCCACAATCTTAATTTATTCAGAGAAAGCAGATGTTTAATTCACTTTCTACAAGTATTTTAATGGAACTTGACTGTAGAAGTTTTCTTATGCAAATCAAGAAAAACAAACAATACTGTACCATGTGGCAGACTGCAGCTACATATTGCAGTTCCTATTTTGTTAAATATCAAATAAATATGATCTGCTCATGGATGTTCCTTGAACATGATGCGGGTGAAATCTGTTAAAGAAGTTAATCCAAAATATTTGCTAACCTCCTTCAACTAGCATCACTGCTCTGCCTGGAACAAAATCAGATAAGCATGCCTAGAGCTATCAGCATTTAGATGTTGTCCAAGCTCTCTGAGTTAGCTGGCTGCAATTACAGATCAATGCTGGTGCTCTAACTCCTTCTTAAAAAGAGTTTAAAAAGAGTGCCTTGAATAAACACAGCTCACTCTGTATGCTATGTACATTCACTATCATCTCTCTGGGCATGGAATGCAAACCCTTTGCAAAAATTCATATTTATTTTCCCAGGTCATGCCATTTGTTTATCCCATCTGATATCCCAGCCAATACCTGATATTTCAGAGGGAAGGGAAAAAAAAACACAACACCCCTCAAAAAATCTAGAGTGGTATTAATTTCCTTGAGGGAGAAAGTGACCTCCTGACCTATAAAAATAATCAGTTTATAACCCAAACCAAAAAAATCTGAGTACAGGTAGTCCTCGACTTACAACGTTTTGAGTTACCACACAAGTGTAAAACGTTTATAAACTGACACCCAAATTCAACTTTTTGATGTCAGTTTTGACTTTACAACACTTGAGCCGACATGATGCCACACCAGCGAACAAGTTCTCTGTGTCACCCATCTCCCTGGAGAACATCTGTCCAAATTTCCTTGGACACTTTCTTTAAGAAAGTAGATAAGACTCCAGAAAAACCTCAGGCCAAGACTCCTGAGAAGACTCTAGCCAAACCCTTCAAAAAGTCTAGCAAAGTCACCTCAAAGAAGTCCTCCCAAATCGATGATTGCTATTTACAATATAAATACATGAATGTAGCTATGATACTCACCTATAATTGATCGAGTACAAAATTCTGGGTTAGTTTTGGTGAAAATAGGATCCCCCTGGGTTGCCGACCGTACAATAATTCGAAGGGTGAAAACCCGGTGGAAACCTGGGGTGCCTGTCTTACTGCAAACAACAACGGGGGTATCATTTTGTCCCAATTTTGAGGGCTCTCCACCACAAACTTTTTTAGCATCTGCTTCAATGTCTGAGTAAAACGTTCTACAAGCCTGTCTTTTTGGGGATGATACACTGCTGTCTTCAGGTGTTTAATCCCCAGTGCTTTACTCACTTCTTCGAATACGCGCAGCGTAAAGTTTGTTCCCTGGTCAGTCAGTACTTCTCTAGGGAGTCCTACTCAGGAAAATATCTTCAAAAGTTCATTCACCACCTTTGGGGCAGATACTGTCCGCAATGGCACCACTTCTGGATACCGTGTCACATAATCCAGCAGAGAATTAAGATGTACTGATTTCCAGTACTGTTCCAGGGCAGCAGCCCGACAATGTCCACCGCCACCCTGTCAAAAGGAACCTCTACCAGTGGTATTGGGATTAAAGGGGTCTTTGGGGGCAGACTTGGGTTTACCTTTTGGCAGATGGGACACGAAGCACAGTAACTTGCGACTTCCCGCACTAGACCTGGCCAATAGAACCTTGCCCGAATGCGCACTTCTGTTTTGTCCCAGCCCAGGTGCCCGCCCATGGGGAGCTCATGAGCCACCTTCAATAAGGCCCGTCGATACCGCCGCGGGACCAGCAGCTGCACGACCTCCCCTCCTTCTGATTTCCTTTGCTCAATCTGGTAGAGGAGGCCATTTCTTACTTCGAACCTCGGAGTAGTCTTCATCAGTTCTGGCTTCAGCACCTCGTTGTCTCTTCAGGCTAGGTGTTCCTGCAGTGCTGACCGAAAGTCGGTCTCTCAGCTTTGCTCGAGCTGAAAGCGTTCATCTTTCCCCAAACGGGCGACATCGATCCTTTGTCCCGCTTCCTCTTCAGAGGGGGGCTGTTTGGTTTCCCCCACAAAACCCTCCGCGGTCTCTGCACCCCTCATAGCAGCTATCTCTTCCAGCAGCTTGGGCCAGTCGCAGCCCAATACTACTGGGTAGGGTAGGTGTTCTGCAACCCCCACTAACATCTGGCGGGTCTTGTTGCCTACCCATAGGTCGACCCTCACTCTGTCAAAGTTGAGGGGGTCCCCACAACAACACTGCACCCTCGTATGATCTGCTTTCCTCCTCTCCCATGTTGATAGCACGTCACTCTGCATCATGGTCTGTACTGAGCCTGAGTCCAGCATCGCCACTATGATTTTTCCCTCTATTATTACTTCTGTCAGCAATACAGGTGGTGCCTTTCCCGCCCCGGGGTCGACTTGGGCTCCGTAGCTGCACAGTCCTACCTGAATCATCGGTCGGAGCCAGGTGTTCTTGATCATGGCGGCCAACTGGGTCTGTTGTTGCACGGCTTGGTCCAGCAGCCCTTGCATCTTTTGATATAACTGATCCACAGATTGTTCCTTTTTCCACATGGGCCCAAGGGCTCCCTTCTTTACTCAGGTAACCCAACGTCTTATGATGCATACTGCCGTGTAAAAGCTTCCCGGCCAATGCACCATTGTGACAGGAGTATTACTATCGAAGCCTTTCCAGGAGTGGCTCCACTCTCCTGTAATTGGCCAACTGCCTGCTTACTCACCTGCCATGCCTTGATCTTACTTGATTAGTAGATTGTTGTAATCAGCAGGAGGCTGCCCATTTTTTGCAGGGGGGCACTACCTGCGGCTCCTTTTCCTTCCCTACACCACAACCCAAGCCTCGCAGATGGTGTTGACGTGGTTTGACCTGGGCCCTGTTCTGTCTTAGCCCCCCTCTCTACTCCTGGAGCTCCCCGCTACCCCCCCCCCCCACCGTGGGGCTGGGTCCAATGCACCCTGCAAATGCTGTGCCCTCTCTGGTGCCAGGAACCCCCACGCTACTGGGGAGTCCCTATGAGGCCTCCTCCAACCCCTAATAGCCTCACCCGGTCCTCTGGTCAAAACAGTGAACATAAAAACACAAAGCCCCTGGGCTACAACTTAAAAACTAGACTGTTCAGTCAAACCAGATTCACTCCCTACTAGAGAGTGAGGGAGAGCAGGAGGGAGGGCTCCCCAACCCCAGCAGCAGCCGGGGGACGTTCACACAACCAGAGTTCTCCCTCTGTCTGTCCTAGCTGAGTTCCTACTCCCACGGCCGCTGGAGAGGAACTACTCTCCTGACCTCCTACCTTGGCTTAAGAAGGGCTAAGCCCTGCCCCTTCCTGTCAGCTGGTTTTACTGGTTGCCCCAGTAACCAGCACCTGCACAGCCCTGGTGACTGGCAACTGAGCCTCCCCCTTCCTGCCACTAGGGGTCTCTCCCAAGCTGTCTCTGCTTTCAGGCACAGGGCATCTGAGTGCACCGTGACAGATAGGTAAATATCACCTGTATATTTCCTCGTCCAATTTGGACTCTCTCCCTCCCCTCCTGGACTTCAGCCCCTGCACCAAGCCTCTTTAACCCCTGCTGCCAGTGTGCATGCGCAAAGGAAAACCAATAAAATATCTTGTCATCATCTCCCCTGTTCAGTAAAACCACTGTCATTTGTAACCCAGAGTTGGGCTGTGTTTTTACAGAGCCCCAGTCCGCCCCCCCCCCCCCCCCACCTTAAATTCCGGTCTCTGTCTGTCTGTCTGTCTCTCTCTCTCTCTTCCCCTCTCAGCTCTCAGCCCTGTTCCCGCCACTTTTTGCCTCCTTTCTGTTCCTTTTCTGCCGGCTCTTAGCCCTGTTGCTTTCTGCAGGCTCTCAGTCTCACTCCTGCCACTTCTTGCCTCTTACCACCTCTTCCCAATCCATACCTCTCTTTGCCTTCTCTTTCACTCTCTCTCTCTCGGTGTTCTCCAGCCTCCCTGACCCCTGAAGCCCCACTCCCAGTTTTCCTCTCCCAAGTACATCTTGGCTCCCCTATAGCTTCCTTGCTCCAGCTCCAGCCTCCGGGCTTCTCTCCGGCATTGCTCCTTTGCTCTGCTGGCTTTCTGCTTTCAATTAACATCAAGTTACCCCAACTTCCCCCCAGTGTGCCAGTTCTAATCCCAGCACCAGCAGCTTTCATCTCAGGTATCCCAAGTACGCCAAGTATATACATACACACCACAACACCCAAGTGAGGAACTCACCTGTGTGTACGTATAGGCGAGTGGTATGTATGTGAACTGATATATATGTATGTCAATGTGTGCATGATATACGAATTAGTGATCCATGTATTGGGATTGCAGGTACTGGTAACTGATTCTGGTCTAGTGTCTTTTGGTCTGTATAGTGTGTGTAGGTGCTTGAATTGGTAATAGGTGTGCATTTGCCTAGGCTGGTAAATTTGGATGCGTATGTGCCTGAATTGTATAGTGTGTGTGCAAACGCCTGGTGGGAGTGCATGCACCTAGAGTGTGTGTATGCACCTAATTGATTTTTGAGTGTGTGCCTGTGCAACTGTACACCACAGCTTCCTGTCTAACAGCGGAATATTGAGATCCTGAGAGCTGGTCTGACCCCACAGGGCAACAGATGTTCTTGCAATAGAGCTAATAAGCAGTAATAATATCTGCTCCATTGGCTGTGCTGGGTTGTAGGGATAGATTTGCCCAAAGTCAAAACTTAATTATGACTCCTCAGACTTTTAAACACAATTTTAACTATAACATTCTTTTGATGCCTAAGTAAGAAACAATAGCACTAGCGTTGTCAGCAAAAAGATCTGTCTAGAGAATTACAACTGTACCTATTGTGTTCTGTCTGTGACAGTGCCCAAAGGCCTCTAGACTTCTGCATACCTGACAGCACTGGAGAGAAAGACAACTTCAGTTAAAAAGGTTTGACTAAAAGCCTTTGCATGGGAAGAGTGGGAAAATGAGGGAAGTTACGCTAAAGAAACAATGAAACATTATTATGGCTACTATCTCTTGCCAGGGGAATTGGGCATGTGTCATTCACTTAGCCCCTAACTAGAGCCGAGCTGGAAAATCTTTAATGAGGAGGGGCCCAAAACTGGACTAGCAAAGACTGTGGAAAATCAGGACAGACGTGCTGTAGTAAGGATGAGTGAAAGCCCAGTGCACTAGGGTGCTGAATGACCAGTAAGACTTAAGAGAAGAGCTATAGGAAAGCCAAAGCAAGAAGAGTTGGAAATGCTCTAGCATGGCCCTGCCTGTAAAGACAAAAACGGTGTTTTTCAGGCATGTTAGTTAAGAACATAAGTACTACCACAGGTCCCTCTAGCCCAGGTTCCTGTCTCTCATGGTAGCAGAAAGGAGATACAGACGGAAACAGCACTGATGCAGGGCCAATCCAGACTGATCTGTCCCTTGTCCCTCTCCGCCTACAACTACAGAGGTGTAGCAAGCAGTGTTGAGACCCTGGACAAACCCTATATGCACAGGTTCCAAGAGCGGGATGGGGGTAGGGTAGTTCTCTGAGCAGGGGGAGGGGCAGGGGTCAGCAGATTTACCCATGCTGGGAACTCAGACAGTCCCTGACTGAGCTGCTGCCACTGCTGCAAATGCTGCCTTCCCTGGCTATTGCTCTTAAAGTAGCGGTAGCCACTGCTGAAGACTGTTTTGGAGTTCCTGGCACAGGTAAGACTTTGGACTGCTCTTGCTGATGGGTGCAGACTCTTTGGGGGTTGAGGGTGATTCTGGCACCCCTCCTACGTTAGGGCAGGTGCCCTTCTTGCCGACCCCTAGTTATGATAGTGGGGGACTGCATGCCTAGCTGTCACACTTAAAAGTCACTGATGGACCTAGACTGCATTAATCTGCCTGCAAGGCACTATCACTGCCCTAGGTGCAAGAACTGCTTGTTACACCTCTGACAGGAGCAGTGTGTAGGTAGAGGGGATGGGAAGTCTATAGAGGAGAGAGAAGAGAAGCTTCTACTGGCATCAGATGAGTCTGAGTGCGTCTAAGCACTGATCTGGGCAGGTAACAGGGATGGAGGGGAACTGATGTGGTGCATTTATGGGAAAGTCTGGGTCTGCACTATGCGTCTTCTCATCTACGTAGGGGGTGTTGGTATATTTCACAGTGCAGGGATCATGCGAGACATATGAATGTGGTTGGCAGAGCAAGACCACACATTTATGGTACCGTGACTCAAGGCTGGGGGACATCAGTGGTGCCAACTAGGCATTTTTTTATTAGCTCTTTCATCAGTGGTGCCAACTAGGCATTTTTTTTATTAGCTCTTTCATGTTCAGTGCCCTCACTGAATCAACTGTTTCCTGTACTATCACTCTCGAAGGGGAAAGACAGCAAGAAACCCTATTATAAACTCTCTTGTCAGCATTGGTTTTTCCTTACTTCCCCAAGGACAGAATCATGATTGAAACCACTTGTTCCCCCAACACACTTCAGATGAGGAAAGCAGACTCTCCTTCACTAGTCCCAAATAAATTTAATACAGTATCTACATCTGTGATCAGAAAAAAAAAAAAAAAAAAATCACTGGCTGGGATTTAATATTAACCTCAAAAAGCTCCAGGGGCATAATTATAGGGCATGCTACATACGCATTCCAGAAAGAAAATCACTCTTTATAGGCACGTTAGGTAGGAGAGACGCAGTCAGGCTGGCAAGAGGTGACTGTTGGCCATGGCACAGTGCACCAAAGAATGCTAGCAGGTGGTTTCATACATAGCTGACAACCAACAACCTGCCAAAACCCTTGTTCCCTCTCCATCCAAAGAAGATTCTGTATGTGGATGAATGAGAGAAGATTGTGCTGAATGGAAGCAAGATGCTTATTGTTGACCATCTCTCAAGACTTTGTACAGATGGACCATATGTAATACCTTCTCCTCCCCCTCCCATGCACACATTACACAGCTCCAGGCCAAAGCTATAACTTCAGGGCCACTGGGAATAGTAACAAGTAAGGTGCACAACTGCATATACTGTAGCTCCTTTGCTGGGGAATCCTGGTTCTTAGAGAAGCCTGGGCCTACTTCCAAAACAGGTTTTGGTTACAACTGCTTGGCAAATGTTAGGAACAAGGGCGTATCTGGAATGAGCACAGTTACAGGGGCTGTATAGGAAAAGCTCTTTTTCCCAAAGCAGCCAATGGAATATTTTCCCTTGCTGGATCCATTTGATCCCTTGTGGCAGCAATCAATGCACAAAGTGCACACTGAGTAAACGCAGGTATTAAAGCGACTGCAGTAGCTGGAAGAAGCCATGGGCATGTCTGCATGCATCTCCTGGTGTCTTCTGGTGATGGCATAAGCCTTCTGTCACTTGGAGGGATGGCGTTTCTTTACTGGGAGACGAGAAGAGGTTTTGCTGCCGCAGCAGAGCTGCGAGCATGAATACGCTTGTGGTTTTGCTGGCAGAATCTGACGTCTATAGCTGAAGCTACGCAATACAGACCAAGCCACACTTATTTCTGAATTTGCAAATGCACAGAAATAAAGGATCCAGCTTGCATGCACACAAATGCAATTTAGAGGTACCAGCAAGCACCTAAACACACACTTGTACAGAGGCTGGTACTCCTTCACTTACGGTACATACCAAAAGTGATGGCCCCTGGCCACCCACATCAATATAAGCCAAAAGTAACTATAGTGAAGTCTGGTATAAAACATGCAACCTCATGGATGCTTGTATAGAACTGCACTGTACTCATGTACATAAGACAAACTTGTGCCACACACACCCTACATATAGATCCCTTATCTTGGGAATGAAGCAGGTCTTCTAGACAGGGAGGGACACGGGCATGGGTAAACCGGCCACCCAGGTCACGGAAAGAAAGGGAGCCTGAAAATGGTAATTTTTTTTACTATAATCATCATTATCTCTGGTGAAGGGAGACCTGATACTAAAAGTTCACCCAGGGCCAACAGGAGACTAGGTACAGTGCTGCTTCTAGAACTGCCACTGTGATCAGCCCCTCTGTTAGTAGGACTTTCTATAGTTGTTTCTTCTGCTGAAAGTCATGTAGAGGAAGTTTTGCTGTGCAGTATCCATCCCCCTTAAGGCTAGTTTTGCAATTTGCTCCTTTCCTCATTCATCCTCCTCTTTCCTTATTTGAATATACTTGGCCTGAGACCCCCTACAAAGTACCACAAGGTTCAATGTTTTTCACCTGTGCTCTCCTCTGCAGGAGGGCTGCAGAGCCAGAGTTATGCAAGACATTTCATATACACTCTTGTTGCCTGTGTTGAACCAGAGGCTGTTTAAGTTGCATTTGCACTGGTCGATGTCACTCAGCAGTTGGCATACACCCACAGACTTAATGCCCAAAGAGTTGTTGCTTCCAGGAAGTGGCAACTCTGGGTCAGTTGGATCATGAAAGGCTCTGAGAAAACTGCAGCAAGTTAGCAAGTTTAAACTGCTTCTTTCCAGTGGAGTGGATTAGGGAATAATGAACAATCCTACAAAATCAGCCCATCTAACAAGGAAAGAATCTGGTGCAGAGGGAAGGAACTGAGGAAAGAATTCAGGTGCTTGGATGCACGGATAGGTGGTGGCAGAATGCTGTTATAACTGGTTTAAACCAGAGGTACTCAACGTCCAACTCACAGACCAAATGCAGCCCATGGAGCCAATTGCAATTGGTCTGCAAGCTCCCCACGGGTCCATAAATTTGGTAGCAGGGGAGTGGTGGTCATTAATACCGTCACTCTCCCCTCTGCCAAATCCCCAAGCCCCATTCCCTGTGTGATCAGAGACAAGCTACGCCCCTTTCCCACAAAGGGCTGGGCCATGCCCGCACTTCTGGACTGGGGCCAGGCCATGCCCCTTCCCTCTCTGCAGACCTGGTTGAGGCCTGGCCATACATACTTTCCCCACAGGGCCAGGTTGAGATCTGGCCATGCCTTCTCCTTCCCCACCCCCAGGCCTGGCTAGGCCCCCTTCCTTTCTTCACCAGGCTAATCAATCTTCTTTCTCCTGAAGAGCTGTATTGTGATCAGCCTGCCCCCATGGTCAGATGATGCTTGCCTTGTGAGCTCAGGCACCAGATCAGGAACACCAGCTGGATGCAGCTGGCAGGCGGATTGGGCACTGCCAATCCAGCCCATCAGGTAAAAAGGTTGGGCACCACTGGTTTAACCTAAAGTATAAAACTCATCAGTTCACGTGTGTAAAACCTCCCCCCTGGCCCTGGGCCGGATCTGGACGGAAGGGCAGGCCTACATTTGGGTGGCAGCATGGTTCCACATCTGAACAGATGCAGGGATGCAGGGGCCTCTCACTGATGGGATTATACAAAAATTCCCTAGCCTGCCAGAAGCCCTGCATTGCAAGGTTAAATAGAGCAGATATGCAGGTATGTTTCGACTTTCTTCCAAGTGAAACCACTTATGGGGTATTTTAGTCCCTGACTGCGTCCATCCAAAGAGCTCAGTGGCAGAGCTGGTTTGGCAAAGTCCATCTCTTAATAAAAGTCTATCAAAACTCTGAGACTGTTAGATAACCATCTCTTTAAACTCCCTGCAACTTCTGCCAATATGAATGCAAATGAAGTCTCAAGCTACAGCTGATTGCACGCAAGATAAGGAAACAATTCCTACCAGCCTGTAACAACTAGAGCCCTATGCCAAATTTGTAGGGCTAGATTCATCATCAAGATTAGGCAGGAAAGGTTGAGTACAGTACTCAAAGAACCTTGGCTGCCTATGTCCTTAGACCAACACAGCTACAACCAAAAACTCATCAAGACTAGGAATTTTTCCCCTCCCCTCCTTCCCCCATGTTCCTTTGAAACATCAAGCAATGGCCACTATTCTCACACTGTATGTTTCACTGCTATGTTGTCTGGGGTCATCCCCAATAGCAAAACTGAGTTGGTATCACTTTGGGTAAGTAGGATTCCTTCCCCCAGATGCTCCAGTTTTTTTTTTTTTTTTTTTTTTGGGGGGGGGGAGGGGTTCAAAATTTTGCTTTTCTTGTCATGTTAAAAAAAAAAACCAAAAACTCTTATGGCCCCAAAGTAGCCGCTCCTCATTTGGCCACTGGCAAAGAAAAGGAAAGAAGGCCAGAGACTCACTTGAAAGTCCGATTTCTTATTTAACAGGAATGAAAATGACAGAGGAGCACTGCTGGGAGAGATGAGACCACAAGCCTGAAGCAGAGCAAGGTCAGAGGCTGTCCCTCCCACTATCTCTTCATCTCTCAGAGCCCTTTCCCACCACACAGAGAGAAATCCGCTCCAGTCATCATTGCACGTTGCTGACGAAACTAAGACCAAGCAAAGGTGATTGGGGCGGGGGGGAGGAGGGAGGTTGCTCAGTGCACTGCTAGTGGGGCCAGACCCCTAAGGCACCCCATGCTTCTCCATCCCACCCATCCCCATTTCTCACTTGATGGAGGCAGAGAGATTTCCGCTGCTTTTCATTGGGAGTTGTCTGGCAACCACTCTCTAGCCTGTGAGGAACTTTTGCTTTTCTGTCTCTTCCCTGCTGTAGTCCTCCTTCCTCTGGGGCTCAGCTAGCCCCTTGGGTGCTGCTAGTTGGTATTTCTGCTAACCTTTCTGTGCCCAGTGGATTCTGTGTATGTATCATCGGTTGCAGGAGCTAGGACCTACGATCTCAGCACTTCAAGCTGAATGGCCCCAATACCTCCATCTTGCAACACTGCTCCAGTTCCCCACCTTCCCCACTTGGCCTCAGATCTTGCACCTTGCACCCTTTGGGCTTGGTTCCATATTTCTCTTGCCTCTTGTTAGAAGTCCAACCTTTGGCTTTTAGTGTTTTTATTTTAGAAGTCACAAAAATATTGCAACTGGACCACAGGTGGCATCCATCAAATCTAGTGTCCTGCCAAAACCAAATGCTTCAGGTACCCTGGCAAAAGCAGATGTCAGATACCACAATCTCCCCTGCTACATTAAAATGCCAGCTTACCTGTTACAGATCAGGAGGACTTCAGCACTGACACGCAAGGATTAGTGCCCCTTCCAAATTTGTTAGCATTAACTGTAACTCTAGATAGTCTTGTTATCTGTACCAATATCCAGTCTTTTTTTTAATCTTGCCAAGCTGGAATCCTGATCTCAACTGTGCTTCGCAGCACATAATTCCACAATTTAATTCCTCATGGTTGTGACAAATTAATACTTCCTACTATATGTTTTGAACTGTAACTTTTAAAGCTCATGGAATGTCATCCTCTTGGAGATATCAGAAATTCTCCCCCCATCAGGATAGGCTGTGTCCAACATATTGTAAGGCAACAACAGTACAGCACGCTCTAACTCCTACTGAAGTTAATTGGAACCCACATTAATTAACATCTACCGATCAAAAGCAGAACGTACTTCACCAAGATGAGTAAGCATCCTTAACTTTTTTGTAAAAATGAGGACAAGTGACTTGCTCTTAGGTCCACAGCAATTCCAGGGCAGATCCAAAAATAGAGCCTGGGGTTCCTGTCTTCAGGCCCTGCCCCTTAACCACTACACCACAGCTCTGCCAGAGCATAGCCTTCCTTCATAAGGCTGGCTGTCTAGCACAGACAGCACAAGGGACCATTTAGTGGAGCAAACTACTAGGGGGCCAGTTACATCTTTAGTAGATTATTATTGTGGGGCTGAGAAGAGCAGCCACATGCTCCCTGCCTTAAGGCAGCCAAATCTCAGATCTGCCTACTGATGAGCTTCCCCTTATATATGTGGAAGAGCCAGCTCTCTAAAGCAATTCAGAGGCAGGTTTTCCTGCAGCACTACTTGGCCACTCTCTCCTTCTGTGCATCACACAAGGAGAGAGAGACAGAGAGAAGCCAGAGAGAGAGAGAGACAGAAGCCAGAGGAGGTCTGAGAGGCAGTTTCCTGCTGTACTTCGGGATTTGCAGCAGTGCTGCCCCAGCCTGGCAGTTTTTCTTTGGGATGCCTCAGGCACTTGCTGCTTTTCTCAATGGGATGTTTGAAAAGCATGCAAACCTTGGGCTCTCTGCAGGCAAATGTAATACCATTTTCCTCTCTGTCTTGCCAGGCTCAGCCTGGCCAGACAGCATTTGGCAAAACATCCCATCTAAATTTAGCATCCAGCTCTCCACCCAGGCAGCTCCAGTGCTCTGGAAAGCTGGGTACGGGTGAGGTAATGACTAGGAGGTTCTTCCTTTAAGCAGCCCACATGGCCACACGCTGCCAGCTAAATATACACCCTCTTCAGGAGAATGGAACTTGTGTAAGTTCTGGCTGAATGAGATCCCACTGAGCATCCTGTGAAGGGAAAGAGGCCAATTTCAGTTCTGAGAGACCCTGTTCCCGAGTTCTTGGACACTGCTAGTGACGCTTGCTCCTCATAAAAGGATAGGCCTGCCTCTGCCCATTGGACAGACTGTCATTAACTGGAGCTGTGAACTCTCAGGACTCTTTAAATGGAAAAAAAAAAAAAAAAAAAAAAAAAAAATCAGGGGCTGACACCTTGGAGGCCAACACACAATTCAAAACAAATGTAGTCACTGGAACACCACATAGCTCAGAAGGCATGGATGAGAGCCAGCCCGATTCCCTTCCCTCCCTGTCCCTTTCCACAGCACTGCATCTGGGTAGGAAATGCATGGCAAACAGCAGGCCAAAACACACAGTCTTCAACCAGGTCAGCTGTACAATCCAACTCATACTGCTGGCTTGCTACATGCTGGGCTGGAGTCTGGTTCAAAGCTGTCGAAACAGGCCCCATATCTCAGATCAGCAATTTCATCTCTGCCTCACTCCAGAGGTACTGCACTTGCCTTGCAGCTTTTGTGCTATTTGTGCTTGGCTTAGGACTGGGGAAGGAGGTTGCTAAAAAAAAAATAGGAAGAATTGGACAAAAAGCAAAAGGTAAGAACTGGCGAAGAAGAGGCTTGGAACTACAAGCACAGGAACTGCTTGAGTATTACTGTGTTCAAGATAAGGGGATGCTTCGCAGCAAAGTTCTGTAAACAGAACTGCATCAATGAGATCCCTTTTCCTGGTGGAAACAAGGCTACAAGGCTCCAAATACTGGCCAACTACCCAGGTCAAAAGGAGTTAACCCTACTCTGCAAATTAAACAAAGCCATTGCAGTACAGTGCTAAGCAACAAGCAGCTACATGCTGCTTTATCTTGGAGTCTCCACTAAGAAAGAAACACCGTGATTCCTCTGTGGTACCCAGTCTCCACTGTACTGGATTTGTGCAGTTCCAAATGCTTTGTTGTATTATCCTCTCCCTCTCCCAAATTCTTACGGTATCAAAAGGAGGGTATCCAGGCAAGCGTGGTACAGCAGTACACCTCCCTTTGGCTGTGCTGTGCAGGTGCCACGAGCACCCAGCTCACCTGCACTTTAGCACAGCTCCTGCTGGGAGCTCAGCAAGTGCTGTGAGCCCTATGAGATCACCACTTGCTGGCATGGGCTCTGCTCAGTCGCTGCTTTCAAGCAGCTCCAGTCCCTGCTGCTTTTCACTCTTCAAATTCAGCTGCAGGGGAAAGGAGGGGAGGAGCAGCCAGCAACTCCGTGCAGCCCCTGCTTTCACTCAGTTCCAAAGACTCCGTGCTGCCATCTCCTCCTTTCCCTTCTGTTCAATTAAGCAGGGGGACAAGGGGAAAATGAAGGGGAAAAGCAAAGAGCAGTAGGCTTTAGAGCTGCTTGAAAGCAGGGACTCTGGTGAGACTCCAGGCTGACCTACTCAGAGCTCACAGAGCATGTGAAACTCCAGCAGGAGCTGCTGAGAGCTCACTGGCATCCCAGATCACGCCCCCTTCAGCTGTGCACAGTGAGCATGTGCGCCACGTATTTGCCTCACCAGCAAAAGGAAGTGTGGCCTCACCAGTCTCCACAATCCTGGAACCATCCAGGAGTACTAAAATACACTCATCCTCCTTATAAAAACCCACATTTGCCCCAGTTGCCTCTTGGAATTACTCTTGTTGCATTTTTTCCACCTTTTGACCTTGGGTCTCTCAAGCTGGAAGTCTATTGCTGTGTCCTCCAGTTCCCTTCATCCACCTCTCTCTTTGACCCATATTACTCTATCCTACCTGCTCCACTAAAAGTCACTGGATATCTCCTTATACTCAAGCCTTCAGTTCTTACTCTCTCCTACATTTTTAATGCTGCCCTTGACCAAGTAGATCATTCGTTATTCGCTTCTTTATTTCTGCCAAAACTCTGCACAGTTATGGCTCTCCTCTTACTCTTCAAATAATCCTTCTACATTTATTTCCACACTTCTGCCTCACTTGCTTCACCTAGGCTCTCTCTCCTTGCCTCCTCTCCCTACCTTCTATTTTTAGTTTCATGTTGATGATCCCTAGACCAACCCCAACACTGACTTTTCTGTTCTCTTTCACCCCTGGATTGTAGATGAATCTCCAAACATCTTACCGGTAACTCACACTCACAATGTCAGACTGCACTTTCTTTAGTCCCTCTTATCTTCCACTTCCTCTTGTCATCATGGGCTCAGAGTAAATCAACCTTGTTCATTTTTTTTTATTTCTGCTTTTCATTCCCCATTTCCAAATCCTATCATTTCTTAAAACAGGTTCCTCCCTCTGTCTCTACTGTTCGATCCATGCTCTGCATCTAGACCAGGGTGTGGAGGTTCGAGATGCGGTGTGCACTTAAACATACAAGGATTTTTTGAAAAGGGGTTTTTATTTAACTATGTAATGACCCCTAAGATAGAAAGATACATTAAAATACAACAAACAACAACAATGGTGGCTACAACAAATACAATTATGCAAAGGTCGAACTTATCAATCATTGCTATCACTTTAAATAATACTCACGGTTAGGCAAAAAACCATAGATGATAACAGATGTAACATTACATCATGCACATAAACGTTGTCAGGTTAGGGAAGTGGGTAACACGAAGGCCTTAGAAAACGCCTCTTTTCAAAGAGGGGAGAGCCGGCTTGGGGCAATCAGTCCCTTGCCTGTTCAGCCTCAGAGTCGTGGTCCCTGTTCCGTCTGCAGGCGCTCTCCCCGAGTGCGGGGAGAAGCACGGTTTTTAAACACACAGCTCGACGATTGTCCAATCGTCTTGCGTGCTGCCGTGTGAACCCCTTATGGTACGTTTCCTGCTTGAGCCTGTAAGAGTTTTCGCGCCAACTGCTCGATGGTATATGAGCTGCAGTGACTTCCTGCCACGGCACATCAACCCAGAAGCCTCTGCAGGCTTAGCTTTTGGCGCTGAGGAGGCCTGGCCATTCATCTGGGTGCAACTGCAAAGCACCCTTGCACAGTGCAATTGCAAACACATTTTCACACAGGGGCGGGCAAAATTCAGCCCGTGGGCCAGATATAGCCCACCAGGCCATTCTATCTAGCCTGTGAGGCCCCTAAAAATTTTAGAAAATATACATCTGCCCCTGGCTGCCTGTCATGTGGCCCTCGATGGCTTGCCACAACTCAGTAAGTGGCCCTCTGCCTGAAATAACTACCTGCCCCTGATCTAGACAATAACAATATTCTCCACTCCCATTTCTTCACCTTTCCATAGCTCTGTTTATGACCGTCTCTCCTTCAGTTTCTAAGCTGGGTTGTTCTCTCCTTCTGCATTAACTTCAAACCTCATTTCTACCCCCACGAATTCCATTCCTGCTAACACATCCATCACCTTCTCTTCCTACATCCCTTCCAACTCCTTCAAGCAGAGCCATCCTTCTCTTTTGACTTTCTCTCCTTTTGCCACTTCATCCCCTGAGTCCATCCCTTTTTATGTTAACCCACATTTCTTTAATTGCTTTCCACTTCACATATCCTGCCTTTGGTGAATTCTACCTTTATAAGACTCTGGCAAAAGCTAGGTAGGACTGAGGATTGTATTGTACAGTGGTCAGTGTTACACAGTAGTGATAGTTGGAACTCAGGCACTGAATGAAGCAGGCCTCTGTTAAGACTCATGCGACTGGTAAAGGGGGGCACGTACTCCCCTCCCCGAGATTGGCCCCCAACTCAGCACTGCTCAGGACGGGGCAGTTTTTTTGCCACATGGGTCAGTGGTGTATTGGGGGGGAACTAAGCCATGGCAGAGGAGTGGATATGGGGCTTTTGGCTTACCCTGGGCCCGCCCACAAATTGTGCTCCCCCAGACTTGGGAGGCACCAGTCACCCCTAAGCTCAGAGGAATTCTTCCTAGGAACAATGACAACAGTTCAACAAAAGATAAACGCTCAGGCTGGTAGTCTATTTTAAGTTGGATACATGCACATGTGGGAACAGAGATATTAGCACTGAAAGAAAAATCTTGTGCAGTACACGGTAAATGAATGGCAGTGTTTTTCCTCCTAATGGGAGTATGTGAATGAAGCGTCCTGGTAAATAACAAACAGGAAGAGATAATCTGCAATTATGTCACTATACTGAGTTAAAAACATTTCAAGCTCTTAGTCTTATCAGAATGGTGCACTCACTAGAGGGACAGGGGACCAGAATATTTTAGGTGGAGTTTAAAGGGGTCTCATAGGGATAAAGCAGCACTCAAAATACACAACAGAGCCCAAGACATGCCCCTCCAAAATTCCTCTTCCTTCTAAAGCAGATAGGCTCATTGCTCTTAGCATTGCAGAGCCAGCACAAGACCAGCAAAACGAACATACTGGGCATGTTAGGGGAGAAAATAATATAATTGATTCCTTCACTTCTGCTATAGATTTAAATATTAAGGAATTAAATATGCAAAAAAGGGAACACTTTCCACCACCTACAGAGTGGACAGGAAGCTGATGTCAAATATTTTTCTATGCCAGAGGTAGATTCTGGTAAGTACTTACAGAAAAAGAGAGCATATGTTTGTACACATTCAACATGCCCTGTGAAAGACACTGTTTCCTCATGCTGCTATTAGTGTTGTCTTTTCCAGCGAAACACCAAGTATCAGCAATTCCTGGTGGGTAACATAGGGTCCACATTTAACATGAGGGGTGGGGGGGAAATGGAAAATAAGCACCAGAGGCTCCAAAAAATTTTGGAAAAAGCCAGAGCTTTTAGGCTAAAACAAAAAAAGACAAAAATATGAACTGCATGCAACAAAAATAGCATACTTGGGGAGAAGGCAACATATGACAAGACTTAAAGCTTCCTCTGTCATCATCTGAGGCCACTTCTTCCATTTGAATGTACTAACACTCGGTTTTAGTTATTGTTCGTGAGACCAGTGACCTGTGGATCCATTTTTGACCATACCATTGTAAGAGAACTGCACCAAAAACCCACTGTGGACAACATAGCTTTGTGCTTACTGTACTTTTGCATATCTTTCCACAGAAGTCTTAGGTTGCTCATTAGGCAGCTAGATTAGCTACAATCTTCCCTACATACTGCGGAATACCTTTCTTCTCTACTGAGGAAGGCATGTTGGTGATTGATTGCAGTAAGGTTGAAACCATCTGCTCACCTTCCTGTATACCAAAAATATGACCAAGTAAAGAATCCATGCTGATGGCATGGGAAAAACTCTCTCTCCTAGAACTGAGTAAGAATCAATTAAATAGAGACCTAGTTAATCTTTTTGCCTCCCTCAGCACTGTCTCATCCCCTGTCCCTTTTTTGCCTGTTTAGGACCCTTTCTTTCTGCAGTCCATTCAGTGTCTGATAAAGTAAGGTGCTGCCTATAAAACCTCATGCCTCTCAGAACCAGTTAGTCTCTAAGGGTGGAAATAGGCACAAGCTTTGTGCCAACCAGAAAAATGTTTATGATGGCACAAACAGAAACAGAAATCACTACCTTCCGTTGCACCACAAATGCTCAAATTTATGGCTGCAACAGAAAGTAGTAACCCATTGGGCCCTTGAAACCTTGGGAGCGCCTGCCTCACTTTCCCCATTTACTCAGAGATCTCTGGGGACATGTCTGGATAGAGCAGAAAAATCCATCCCTTCACACCACCACAGGTCACAAGGTCCCTGCTTGCAGACATGAGCCCCATGTTGGGGCACAGCAATAATATGCATGGTGGGAGAATCCCATGGTGGAGGATTTCCCTGGAGCGTGTGCAAGATTGGAATGGGGAAAAGTCCCACTGGGGCTCCCAGCTCCACATCTGCAGCCTATGCTCTACGCTTATGCCAGAAATGTGCATTGGGGCCAGTGGAAGAGTGAACCCTGACAAGAGTTCCCCTCTCTGCACTTGCACACCTGAGGAGTGAACCCCTTTGGGAGTTCTGCTCTCTGTGCTTACAGACCTGTGCTGGGGAAATCCACTGCAGGAGATTCCCTCACTCCACAACAGAAGGGGGCACCTCTGAAACCCTGCTTGCAGACACTCCAAATCAGGGTGTGGCAAACAGCAACACCTACAGACTTTGATCAACTGTGTTTTCCTTGCGCAGCTGATAGCGCTCCACTGATATCCATTTCCAGCCTAAGGTGCCATCCTCCTCTACCTTCTGCCTCACATATCCCCAGTAATCTTCATTCTCCCTGGTCCAACAGTTTGGCATCAACCTCAAAGTATATGCACAACAGGTTGCAGTCAGCTTGTAGAATCATAGAAAATTAGGGCTGGAAGGGACCTTAGAAGGTCATCTAGTCCAACCCCCTCCTCACAGCAGGACCATCCCCAACTAGATCATCCCAGCCTAAGCTTTGTCTAGCTAGATTTTAAAACCCTCCAAGAATGCAGCTTCTGATCCATCAATGCTGTTAAATTATAGGATGGTATCAATGAAGCATGGGATGCTGACTTTTTGTTCAAGAGAAACCTGAAAACAGCAAAAGCCTGAACAGAGTAACTGAAGACTTGCCACTGTCTAAAGAGACCCACAAGCAAAAACAAAAATATGGTTCACTTAGGGTCCCAGGAGCTGCCATCACTTTATGCAAATGATGCTGTGTACATCCCTACAGTTGAAAAATAGTACCTGAAAATGCAGCAGTATAACACGAGTAAGCCCTGCAGCCATTTGAGTTGGTCAACCCAGGCAGACATGTATTATGGAGAAATACAGGACAATTTCACCAACTTTCAGAAGGCAGGAAGATAAATCAACACTGAGCTGGCTGATTTGGAAGGAAATCTCAGGCAAAGACTACAGCAGGTTGACAAGATTGAATACAAGGATCTAACTCAGCTGGTTGGCAGAGGTAAAATCTTGGGGAATTTTGGAGCCAAAGACATATTTAAAGGTATACCCCACTGACACTGATCAATTCAAGCTGTAGGGTAGTTTAGGACTGCTCTCAGATTCCTGGCCAACAAGTGCTCACATAGAATACTTAAGTCACAAATATCAATATTATGCCGTCTGTTGTTTCTGATGGACAAAACGTCACCGTATTCTAGTAGCTGACAACCTGCCCCCAGTTATACCTGCTTTTACCTAGGTCCTCCCATATGGACTATAGCAGAGTTGTTCAACCTCCAGCCTGTGGGCCAAACACAGCCCACAGAGCCATTGCGTCTGGCTCGCAGGGCATCCCATGAGTCAGAAAATTTACTGGTGGTAGAGCAGTGGCTATTAATACTACCACCCCCCCCGCTACCAAACTCCCAGGTCTCCTCCCTGCCGCACAGCCAGATTGGAACCAAGCCAGGCCCCCTTCTTCCCGCATGGCCAGGCTGGGAACAGGCCAGGCCAGGCTACCTTACCCCATGTGGCTGAATTGGGGCTGGGCCATACCCCGCTTCCTTCCTCCCACTCACAGCCAGTTTGGGGCCAGGCCACACTTTCTCCAGGCACTAGATTGTGAACACTGGCCATCTGGCCCACTGGAGAAAAAGGTTGAGCACCACTGGACTACAGAAATGCAACACACCTGGATAGGAAGCCTTTAGGGAACTCCCATTAAGCCTTGGGGAACTCCCAGTAGGACACAGCACAGTAGCATATCTCCTTAGCAACATGGGACAAAGTGAGCACATCATCTCTGTTCTCTTACTTTTACATTGGCTTCCCATAGAGCCAAGTCAGTCTAGGTCCTGATTCTTATCTTCAACAGGGCCAGGAAATGTAAAAAAGTCCAAAGCACCATGATATAACTGTTGTTAACTCTGATCTTTAGACATAATGAAACTTTCTACCACAACAGAGAGCTGTTTTTGTTTTTGTTTTTGTGGGAGACAGACTATTCCATATTCTCAGAGCTGTCTCAGGATTTGAGCTCCCCAGGGAACTAAGAACGATCACAAACTCTTCCCTCTGTCCCAACCCCAACCTTTCACACTTACAACATACACTTCTCTGACCTGTTTTTCACAGCCAATACTGAGTAAAACATAGATTATTTTTTTTATACACACACACAGACACACAGACGCACTAAAAACTATCGTAGACATACATTTTCTCCTGGGGAAGAAGATGAGATGGAACAAGTCATATATGATAGATATTAATCACATTACTTAATGTAATACACTTCTGAAAGGAGCTCAGATACTATAACAATAAAGGTCATGTAAGTACCTATAACCAACAGAATATCCCCAGTCCAACTAACACACTGCTTCTTCATGTGCTGGACTTGGCACAGGAGTACACTGAGTTTGAAGTAAAGCACAGGGGTTTTTTCCCCCTATGTCTAGAGGCAGCCTAAGTTCCACAAGTTAGTTATATGCTTTGTAAGAAAAAGTACTTTCTTTTGTTACTTCTCTGAAGAGCTCATGAGTACCACTGAATTCATTTTATGGACTACACCTGCAGAAGGGGCAAGGGAGAGGTAAATAAAAAAAGAAGAAAGATCAAACTTCTATAAAAATAACTTAGCCCATCTTCTGGAATCTAATTACATAATCATCCTCTTCTACACTGCTACAGACCACAGAAAACCCCTCCAGAAAAAAAACCAAAAACTTCCCATGTTGTAGCTTTCTTTAAACACTACTGGATATAGGGGAACAAAGAAAGTACAAAATGAATAAGCTCTGCCTGTTACATCCTTGCATCACATCTGCCTGAACTTAAACATGCAATATGGCATGATCCTAGCATTACTGTGGCAGATCCCTAAATACAAACATGCCATGCCAAGCAAGCTTCAAAGCACTACATTTCACCTGCTCACAAATGAAAACTAGGAAGTAGGCATCAGGCCATAGGTTCATAGTTTCTCTGAATCACTCTTGCTAAACTTGACTCACCAACACAAAAGGGAGAGGTCTGGGAACTTATACTATAAAGAAAAGTCTTGCAACTCTACCCATACCCATCACCTGTTACAAGTAATACAGCTTTATATTAATTTCTTCATAATACCCAGATGAAATATTTGCTTGACTTCAGAGGAAGATACTACTCACTATGGGATAAATTTAACGAATGCTATGAACTTGCAACTCACATTGACTGCAAGTAGGCGTCATAGATACCCGGCACCTGTCAGAGATGGACCCTATATGACACAAGTATAAGTATAGCATCCTTATTGAAATGAAGTGGGAGGGAAAGAGGTGGGGAAGATGACAACCTGCGGTATCCAACACAGAGTGGAGTGGGTATTTTGGCCCCAGAGAGGTACAGTAATGGGCAGTATTAGTTCAAGCTTTCCCCCACAGTACTCTGGTTAGTAAGTTTCACAACTGACCTACAAGGAAGCAGAACAATCTTGATGCCCTTGGTTTTTCTGCTGAGTAAAGCAATGAGGAAACCAACTACGCTGATGGTTCTTGTGGTGTGGACACATCAACTAGAACCTGCAATGACTAGATCCATCTCATACAGGCCAAAGAGCAGCCAACTTCAGCTCCTTCTCATCCTGAGGTAGAAATGACTTGACTGCCTACAAGTGAGAGGTTCCGTATCCCATTAACGATTCCAAGAGTCATCTAATGTCTCCTCCTGCCCTTCAGCTTAGCAGATGGCAATCCATGCTGTATTTTAGGGAACGGGACTCCGAGATAGTTCTTTTTGTAAAGCCTTGTGAACAAACAGGTAATAAGGCTTTCAAAAGCTCTAAAATATCACAAACAAAACCACTATACAGTTGGTCCAATAAAAGACATCCACTAAGAAGTGCTTGCCTCTTGAATAATTTCTACATCCTCACGGCTACAATACCACATGGCTCTTAAACTACCGCAAACAAAACAGCAATTCCAAGCAATGCACATTGCTACCTGTTGCCCTTCAGAGAGAGGCAGGAGAAAAGAGGCAAGGAAAAGCCTGTTGCATGCTGGAAAGTAGAAAGAAGGGCCTGCTGCAAAGAAACCTTAGGTGCCTTAGAAGGAGTATTATCAGCACATTTCCCTGGTTCCTTCTAAGCTCTTCTCAGTTTCCATGCGAAACATTGGGATGATGGGCAATTGTGTTCAGAGAGCTTCTGTCCTAGACGCAGGATAGCAGGCCGAATCATTCACTGCTCGGCTTGTCACCAGCAGGATAGAAAGAAAACACACTCCTGGCCTTGTTTACATGACAGAAGTGTGGTGGCACAAGGGAGAGTAGCAGCAAGCAGCAGCTGGAAGGTGCAAGGCTGGTCAGGGCTTCTGGGTCCCTTTTTCTGATCAGCAGCACCCTCCCAGCTATCTTATTCAGTTCTCCTGCAGTGCTCTTGGTTGCCACTCACACCTACAAGACAAATTAACGCAACAGTCCCAAACGCTTTTATGCACCTATGACATGTCTCAGCCTCAGAACAAATCAGAGCCTATGAAACAACAGCCAATATAGATGAAGCCTCTAACTTCTGATTTTTGTGTGGTCTAAGGACTGCTTCTTACTTTTGCTCACTCTCTGATGCAAGGGATGGGAGGGGGAGGGCACTGGGGGAGTGCAATCCTTTGTCTTCTAAGAGCGGAAGGAGACCCCACTGCCCTTTTTGACTTCAGCCATGTTCACCCACAATTCCTCTCTCTCTTCACTGGTGAGCTGAGGATTTACCAGGCAAGAGAATGTGAAATGAAAGCAATAGACAGTGGTGCCTGAGGAGCTCATAGGATTGCCCTGCGGTAAGGGGTATGGCAACAGCATGTGCTGAGAGAAATTGTGTCCCAGTCAGAAGCCACTGCCATCCCTCTCCTCCAAGGAAAACCTTTCCTTGCACTGGATCTTTTTACCATCCCAATCCTGTTCAAAATTATGCTGGGAATTCATTGGTGTTAAACAAGCAAGCATGAGGTTGCAAGCTGAGTTGTCTTCTCCTGTAGAGAGAAGACTTCCCTTCTGAATCAGAGCTCTGGGTTTTCCCCAACATTTCACTCACTCGAAGAAAAACTGCCCTGTCATCATCAGCAGCACTCAAGGAATGTAGGCCTGCTACTGAAGATGAGAAGAGCTTTTCCACCCACAATCTCACACCAGAGAGATTAGCTCCTGTACAGGGTAGAGGATAAATGCTTAAGATTCCTTGGCTAGGTTTGGCCCATTTTGTATGACAATTGCCCTGCCCCAAGACAAAAGAGCTGCCTGTCTTTACTCAGCCTCCTTCCCTGTGCTGTTTGCAGGTCATATGAGGTCCCTTGTTTTTCCTCCCTTGACTGTCAGTGGGTTTATTTAAGGTTCCTAAAAATGCCCATGAGGCTGCAGACAACATAGGTTTCTTTTAGTACTGCCAGAGGGACTTGCATTCCTAATGGTCAGACTTCTCAGCAATAACATACAGGGGCAAGGCTTGGAATAGGAAACATGATGGCAAACAGTTCAGAAATTAACTTATTAACTGAACTGGAATCTAGTATGTGCCTATGGTGACTGCTGATTTAATGGTTACTCTCAAAGCGGATGGGTTAAGCCTTTCAAGAATGATGAGCTGTGGTCTCTGATGCATTCCCTTCATCTATAAAAATCCCCATCTGACCCAGAGAAAGGTCAAGATCAGCTTGACCAGCTGTTTATAAGCCAGATCACACAGCATCCTAGGTCTGAATCCTACTGCTCAGGCTCATCTCTCAGTCTCCAACCTTCTGTCTAAGGCAGGTTTGTCAAAAAATATGGCTTGTGGGCCAGATCTGCCCTGCAGAGCTGTATCATCTGGTCTCCAATGCTGCCCATGGGTCTCAGAGTGATCCACAGTTTCCCACTCTTGCCTGGAAAACTACTGAAAAATGCTCTTCAGGTTTTAGAACAACAAACATGGAGGCAGTTGTATCAGCAGGGCTGATCCTATAACTGCTGGCTGGTGCCTACTTGTGCTTCACAGCAGAGCTTTCCACTTGGGAAAATAGCAAGGCAGAAGATCTTTGAAAAGAAAAAACTGAAAAGCTTTGAAAACTATTCCTTGTGCTTGTCCCTTGTCTCTGGAAAGAGCCATAGCAATGCATTGAAATACAGCTGCCTCTAACCTGGAAGGGTGATAACTTTACTGAGGGCCACATGCCACACAGCACCTGCTTCATCTCAGGTCCCAGAGCAGCAGAGCGACTGCCTGGATTGGCTGTAGCAGGACTGGGCCACAGGGGGTCACTCCAGGACATGCACTGGATCTGGAACGTGGGCCCGATGTATGGGTCCGGTCTAGCCCATGGCCTGGTCCTGCACCACTCATCCAGCTAGATGGCGTTTGACACCTATGGTCTAAATTGGACATTTAGCCCCACTTCTCCCCCCAGATCCTAATCTGGTATAAACCAACATAGCTCTACTGAGCCAACAGATGCCGATTTCTACGAGCTGAGGGTCTCCTCATTAAACACACATTTGTGCTTAAGTCCATTGAATTTAGTGGAACTACCTGAGATTTCCACTGATGGAAGTAAAACCTGGATCAGCGCCTCAATTCCTACACTTTGGCATGTTGTAGCACACAGGATGCTTGACTACTCTCATGTAAAATGTTGTGGGGGAACAAAGCTGAGAAAGAAAATGGGGTGATGCAAGCTTAATTTAATTCACAACAACTCACAAGTGAATTCTTCTTATGGCTGCAGTAGCAGTAAAGCAGCATGGAGGCAAGCCTGCCTCTGGTAGCTCTAGATTGGCTTGAGTGAGTGAGTTCATCTCTCTGGAAAGTGCTTCATGGTTATAAAGAGAACATTAGCTAGAGCTTCAATGTGCAAAATATTTCATAAGCACGTTGTAGAAGATAGTTGAGTACAGAGTGAAGGTTCATGGGAATGGAAATAATGAGCTACTGCAGGCCCCTTCCCAAGCCTAACAATTCTAGGATTCTCTGCCACTGAAGGAAAGTGTCCAAGTTCTCTTGCCTGGAAAACTACTGAAAAATACCCTTTCTGTTTTAAAACAACACGGAAGTAGTTGCATCAACAAGGCTGATTCTGTAACTGCTGGCTGGTGCCTACTTGTGCCTTGCAGCAGAGTTTTCCACTGGGCGAACGGTGAGGCAGGAGATCTGCAAAAAGAGAAAACTGAATAGCTGCAACAACTATTCCTTGTCCTTCAGGTTTCAGAAGTCTCTGGAAAGAGCCATGCCAATGCACTGAAACACAGCTGCTTCTGCCCTGGGAAGGTGATAACTTTACTGAGCTGCAATAGTCAAAGGAAAACAAACACTATTTGTTTTTCATTCCTACTTTTGATTTTTCAAACAAGACATGATTTTAAAGGTAGCAAGATAGAAGGGTAGGATGGAAGGCCACAGATTAACCTCTTTCCTGCTGAGAGTTTCCAGGCTTCTCCTGCTACTCCAGGAAAATATAACTCAGACCACAAAAGTGTTAAGGGAGGCTGGACTCCAAGAGCACTGCCCATACATAAAGTTGCTCTGCATCCCCCAGTGCTATCTACTTTTCTGAGAGTTTTATACTGTCACCCATCATTGCAGTGTGTCTCGTACCTTCCACACCAAAATCAGTAAAGTCCTTTGTGGACTTCACAGAATCAGATGCTTTTCAGGGTCAAAAGGGAACTTTATAACCTATAATCCTTTTCTTAATATCCTGTTTTGATTGGTAGAGGTTTAGGGGGCTGTCAGTGTTGCAAATGTTATTCTTAAGATGAAGAGGATCTCAGCCTACAAGCAGACTTTTGCCAGAGTCTAGTCCAATTCAGATCTTGAAGAAAATGGGGGGAAACAGAACATGATTTACAGTAAGATGTATTTGTTAACTGTCCCCCTTATCTTCTCCCCTTGCTTCCTCTGATCCCCTGTCCCTTCTCACCCTCTTAATATAAAAGATGTCTTCCCTGCAGCTACAGATCCACACCCCCATCTTACAGCATTATTCCAAAATATCATCCCCCCCCAAAATGCTTGTTTTTTTTCCACCTTCACCCCTCAGCTTCTTCACCTTTTGCTTTTTTGTAACCCCTGAACTACTTTGGTACATGATCTGGTACATAGATGGTGAGACTAGAAGAAAGATTAGTAAAAGTTGAGTTACGCTCTCTTTCAATTATTGTAACAAAAAAAAAACAAACCCCAACATCCCACAACCCCTCCAAAGTGATATCACTAGTTGTAAGAGACAGCTGATAACTCCTAAGTCAATAGGGTTAGAGAAATAACTATCATAACTAAGATTAAACTTGTACCATTGTAAAAAAATACTAGTTCAGCCAAGTAAGCTACCTTCTGTTTAAAACCGGACATGGATAATAGGAGATAGAACAGGTGGGCACAATTTAAGATCTGGATCCTGCAATAAGGACCATCCACCAGAGCTCATGATAGAATTGTGACTTAAATTCTTGGATTAGAAACAAAACCCAACCTACTTATTCCTTGACAGGAGGAGTCAAAAGCTTTAGGATGTACCTTTGTCATACAGGGTGCTTAAAGCATTCAAACTTAAACGCTTAAACTGCATTTGAAGTGACATTGTTAAATCAGCTTTAGCCCCAGACCAACTGCTGTATCTGGGGTCAGAAGGAATGGTCAAATGGATATGAACTGTGGGGGTTTTTGCCTTCCTCTGTAGTGGGAGGTATGGCCCTCTACCTAGGGCAGGGACAAGCAATTATTTTGGGTGGAGGGCTGCTTACAGAGTTTTGGCAAGCCATTGAATGCTGCATGACAGGCAGCCCAGGGCAGATAAATATTCATTTTCTAAATTTTTTTAGGGGCCCCTGTAGACCAGATAGAATAGCCTGGCAGGCTGCACCCAGCCCCAGGGCCGCATTTTGCCCACCCCTGACCTAGGAGCTCCTGAGCACATAGTGACAACATTTCATAGAGGCAGGATGCTGGTTCCCTTGCTTTACCTGTGGCAGGTTAAGTTGTTAGGTCTGTATTGTGCCAGGGCTGACTGTAGCCTTATGCAGAGTGCAGATTATGGATTGTGTGGGATGGTTTGGATAGGGCTGCTCCTGCCTCAGGCAGAGGATTGACTAGATCAGTGGTCTCCAAAGTGGGGTGCGCAAGACGATTCATTGGGGTGCGGGAAGAAAATATTAGAACTTCTATTTATATAAATATACATATATTGGGGGTGCATGCTCAAAATTTTTTTTACTGATAGGCTGCGTGAATATAAATATACATCTATTGGGGGTGCATGCTCAAAAATTTTTTACTGATGCAGGTGCACGATCAAAAAAGTTTGGAGACCACTGGACTAGATCAGCATTTCTCAGCCTGTGGGTTGCAACCCAAAAGTGGGCCACAACAATATATGAAAGGATCGCAAACAAGCTTTAAAAAAAACGGATCAACTGACTTTAAAAATGGATTCTCCTTTAAAGGAGAAAAAGGTGGGAAGCTGCAAATTTTCCCTTGCAGGCTGGCAGAGCTTCATCTTGGGGCTCTGTATGCCTTGCACAACCCTCACCGCATGCACTGGGGCACTGGGGGCAGCAGGTCAGGAGTGGGAGGCACTGGGTCAGGACTGGCCATCGATGTTTAGAAGTGGATCTTGGTCCAAAATAGGTTGAGAATGACTGCACTAGATGTCCTCTGGAGGTTCCTGCTAGTCCTTTAGCATTGTATGATTAAATTGCTGCCCCCTGCCCTCCCTTTTTACAATCAGGGGTGGGCAAAACACAGCCCATCTGGCCCATTCTATCCAGCCCGTGGGGCCCCTAAAAAATTTAGAAAATTAATATTTATCTGGCCCCAGCTGACAGTCACGCGGCCCTCGACGGCTTGCCAAAACTCAGTAAGCGCCCCTCCGCCTGAAATAACTGCCCACCCTGCTTCAGACCATCCCAAACTACTGATAGACTTTTAGGGGCTGGAAGGGACCTGGGAAGATCATGGGGTCCAGCCCCCTGCACCAAGCAGGAAAGACAACTGGGGGGTCGGGTGACCCCGGCAATCTCATCATTCAACCAACCAACCCGCCCCCAAAACTCAGGGAAATGGTTATTTCAACCCACAAGCCTTTCCCGACCAGGTGAAGGCTGAGCCTCCCTGCAAAGACCCCGGGAAGCCGGCGCCAGCTCTCCAGCCCCGTCCCCGCTCCTCCCGGCGCCGCCGCGGGGCGCAGGACGAGGCAGCAGCGGGGCTCCTCCGGCTCGCAGCTCAGTGCCCCGCACCCAGCACGGGGCCGGGCCGGGCGCCCGGGACCAGCACTCACTGCGGTTCAGGGGGTGGCCGCTGCCCTCCGCCGACGCCACGAGCTCCAGGTAGGCGGCCCAGAGCCCCGCCAGCAGCACCCCGCAGGCCAGCAGTAGCCGCGACCGCCTCTTCAGCAGCCTCCCCAGCGGGCGGCTCCGCATGGTGCGGGCTGCGGGGTCCCGCTCCGCCGGCCGCAGCCCGGCTCATGCAGCCGCCCGCACCCGGGGAGGGGACGGGAGAGGACGGCCCGGCCCGCCGCCTTCTCCG
>NW_017728931.1:35940909-35944577 GCF_001723895.1 Crocodylus porosus
GCGCGCCCCCGCGCTCCCAGCCTGAGGCGGCGGGGCGGCCGGCGGCCGGCCCGGGGACGTGCCCCCTTCAGCCCGATTGTCAAAAGTCCTCACTTCCCACTGGGGGGGACCTGCGGAAAGCGGGTCACTGCTAAGGGGCACGAGCGTGTTTATGCTGCCTATCTCGTGCCTAGGGTGAGCTCCTGGGAACTTCCCAAGCTCCGGCGGCTAGTGCCTGAAGTGCTGCAGAGTCTGCTCTGGTCAGTGAGTCTCCTCCAGGCGTCAGGACGTTTGAGAGGCTGCAACAATGAAGGAAAGGTATCCCAGGCCTAGGTGTAATATGCATGTGCACATGCACACACTTCTTTCTTTCTATGCATGCATATGCACACCCACCCGGGGTTTTAGAACACCTATCTAATCTTGCTAGCTAGCTAGCTGGACATGCATGTGCACACATACACAGAATAAGCACATGGAGGTTTTACAACTTCTGTCAGTCTGTCTAGATACACAAGTTTGAAAACTATCCACCTATATGCACACAGACACATACAGGTTTTAGCTATCTAGGCACACACACACACACATTTTAGAAAACTAGCTAGCTATCTGTACACACACGTGCATGCACATGCACAGACATACAGGTTTTACAACTCCCATCTGTCTACACACACATTTGAGAACTATCTATCCATCTACATGTACACACACATACACATTTTAAAACTCCTAGCTAGCTAGCTATCTGTATGTAGGTGTACACACACACACACAGACACAGGTTCCAAAAGCTCTCAGCAGTCAGATTCAGAGCCATGTAGGGAGTTTGTAGCTCTTCCTAGGGCAGACTGGGAAGAAGGGCAGGCCTAGAGTGAGTGCAAAGAGGAAAGGTACAGGACTGAAAGTCAAACCACATAACAAATTTTTAGCAGAATTCATGTTGAAATGGTTTCAGCCTCCCTTGGTTCTATGGTGCTTTGTTCAGTCAGCAAGCAAAAGGCTACTGGCTTCTGAGTAAATCTCAAAAATATTTTTTTCTAGCGTTGGGGAACAAGCTTTTACTTAGCCCACCATGCCTATCAGAGAAGTGTCATTTGTATTTGTTTGCCATCAACATGTAAAGGCTCCAAAGACTGTTTCATTGCAGATATGGAACTGGCTTTAGAAATGTGTTCAACTAATACAAGAGAGGTAGTAAACCTAATATGAGAGAGGTCTGTTGCCTAACTACCAGGCGTTAATCTGAAGTCAGGCATTGGATAAATTAAGCCCCCTGCTTACAAAATTATGCTATGCATCCCTGATTTCACCTACAAGGTACAAATCTACCCTGACTTCTGTTCAACTAATCTGGGCATTTCGAGGATTTATAAGGCTCCTAACTTCCTTTAATGACATTCTGCCTGAGTGGGCAGGAGAAACACAGTTGACCCTGCAGTTCACTGTAAACAGAGCAAAGGGGTACTGAGATCATGAGGGTACCAAATTAGATGGTTAAAATCACAGCAAAGCCTTGCATCTACAGCTGCTCAATAAAACAAAAGAGTTGGCTGCTCCCTCTTGTGGTATTTGGCTGCAATGGCACCAAGAGTGAGAGTGGAAAAGACTATTAACCTAGACTACTTTGAAATGTATTTGTCATGTTTTACCATGTTATTTAAATAATAAAATTATATGAGACCCTCTATCAGTATCAATTTCTGAATACAGCTGATGCATTTCTTGCAAGGTAGTACACAAAAATAACATAGCTTCTGTCCTCAGAGAGCTTGCAACTTAAAAAAAGCAGCCAGAGAGAAAAATCCAGAGGACTTAAAAGTTTGAGAGAACTTAAAAAAACCCACTTCTTAAGTGTCTACCTTCAGAGGGTCTCACAAAAGTCTAAAAGCCATTTCCACTCTTTTCGTTATTGGGGTTATTTTTTATTTTATTGTGGGTAAGCTAAGCCAAAATGCAAAGTTTTGTGTTTCATTCTGAAGGTGAAAGAGCTTTGAAATAGTTCTAGTCTTCCACGGAAACAAATTCTACTGATGTGGGCAAATTGTTAACGACACTTTCTTGCTTGTGCATCCATGTTGCGAGGCTGATACTCTAATGTTCTTGTGGTAAGTCATCATTGCAGAGACTAAGTTGGCCTCTCATGAATTTGGAGGCAATTTTATAGAGGACTTCAAACACTAGGACTGAATCTTTGAACAAAGTCACCCAGTATTAACTAGGGAGCTCAGGGTGATAAATTCTAGGTGGACTATGTTGCTAGGTAGGCAGGTTGCTGAATTCTCAGCCATCTGAATCTTTTCATGATGAAACATTCCCTGGTATAATTATTTATCCTAGAGGTTACAAGTGTAGGTCACTGTGGTGGAGCCTCTTAGCCACTGCAGATGGAAGTGGAATTTTAACAGCCCTTGTTCGCTGGGTGGCTAAGAGCAATGATTACCATGATCAACAGTTTTGATGTTCTTTATCTTGATAATGCAAAGATAGACATCTTAACCAGAGAGGATACTGATTTTTCCATAGTGCACCCTGTCAATTCTCATATTAACACCATCTCTCTTGAGTTTGTCCTTAGCCAGCTGCTCTTCATTCAGGTGCTGATCTTTCCCAGACACTGAGGCCCTTGTTTATCAGCACGAATGACGACAGTTCTGCTGGTATGAATATCAGCTGGGAAAAAGCACCATCTGAACAGTGGAGAAGCGATAGGAATAGAAGTTGCCAGCTTCTCTGCTAGTCAGCTCAGGAACATGAAGTTAGATGCTGGGACTGGAATTAAAACGGTTAATTGTTTTGAGCAAAAATGTAAATACTGACCAGTTTTCCAAATGTTTTAGCGTGGGCTGCAGAGTCCTTTCTTGAAAGGAGAAAGCTTTCATTATCTGTCAGTTGAACCAGATGGACGTTTTTGGTAATGTCCTGATTGTGAACACAGCGTTTGACTTAAGCAGCTTTTAGTACTGTTGACCACTCTATCCTCCACTGCTGCCTCTGTGGTTACACAGACATATGGCTTTTCTCCTGTTATAGTTCTGCATTTCGCTTTCAGATGACTGCTTCTAAGTTTCATAAATACACATTTAAGTCTGTGACAAGATCCCTCCTCTGTGAAATATCAAAAAGCTTAGTTCTCCACTTTTTTACTTTTTTTCTCCATCTTCCCACCCCCAATTTATCTCTGCTCTTTTTACCTTCAATTTTTAATTACCAGCTCTATATTGATGATACCCAACCACCCATAATTTTCACTGGCTTTGTTGACTTCACTCTGCCTACACTTCTGTAGTCTCAAACACAGCTTGTGATGCACCCCCCCAGCTCCCTTAAATCTATTTATATCAAAGGCAGGTTTTTTTCCCCTGAAAACACTTCTATCTGAAATGGCAAATCCCTCTTAGTTTCCTTCTTGACTCATCAGAATTAGTCTGAGCTACAGAGACATTACCAGTATCGGCAAATATACCTACTGTAGATGCAGCTTATACCAGCAAAAGGAATTTGGTACTGTATGTGAGAGAGTGCTTATGCTAAGCAAGGCCTAGCATTAAAAAAAATGCACTAAAACTCCCAGAATGCTTCAAGGAGGTTGAGGAGTCAGCGATTGACATTCTGGTAATCACTTTCTGACCCTTAGATGAAAATACTGAACTTCTGACCTTTAAACAATGATAAAAATAGCAGAC
>NW_017728931.1:35944932-35962885 GCF_001723895.1 Crocodylus porosus
CTGAGACTACTGAATCAGGCAGCCGCACCTAGCCTCTGGGTTAGAGAGCAAGGGCTTGATTTGGGAACCTCGTGAACCAACAGACCTCCTTTAGTTTATGACTTTGTGAAACAATAAAAGTTTTAAATTGAACAGGTCTGAGCCTGTGCTTAATTCAGTCCTATATAATTCGGCATCGAGCTCCCACACTGTATAGTGAAATGATTTCCTTGAATGACAGAATAAGTCCTATAGCCAAGACTCTTTTACCCATACAAGTTGCCTCTAAGAGATAGTAGAGAGTGCCAGCGTAACTGTCTCAGAGTATGATTCTTGCTAACATAGTTATGACATCAACATTTTGGAGTATAGACCTAGTCTTAAGAGCATGGACTTCCACTGTCAACGTCAGAATTATCCCTGAGCATTAATTCACCTCCTCTTTGCACAACTTACACCTTTAAAATATGGCTATTACCACCTCTGAGACTTGAATTTGGACCACTCTAAATGCAAGTTTACAACATTGCTCATATGTATCATTGTACCTCAGTATTCCTCTTGGAGAAAGCTTTATTTATGTTTTTATTTCCTCAAGTATTACAGTTCTCTTCTTTAAGGTATCTCAAAATCCCCACTGTCAGGACTCCAGCATGTGAAAAAGGAAGCTACTTACCTTTTTATGGAAGATGCATCAAGAACAATTTTCATACCAGTTCTTCTTAAAAAATGTCTATTGGCTCACTCATATCAAGATCTAGGTGTCAATCATCATCCTTGATTACTAGACTCTTCATTGTCCTACTCCATTTTGGACCTTAACATTGCCTCTCAGCCTATCTACAGCCTATTTTTATATTTTTCCAGTTTTGCTTTTGAAACTCCAAGCATCAGGAATTTATTTATTTATTGTTTCTTCCCCCCTTGTAAATTAAACTTAAAAGACTTGTAAAAGCACTCCAGATGTTCTTTTTTTTGTACCAGTTAATTGTAATGGAAGCTACAAATCCTGACACCTCTCTGTCTTTAAATCTTATTGAGATTTCTTATTCCTGTTTCTTCATTTTCCCCTCTTTTTATTTGCTTTCTGACTAAACACTTTACATTTTAAATTGCTAAAATTTGTTGCATGTGTTTAGATGCCCATTTTTTCTTGAATATTATCTACTACCTTATCATTTAATTCTGCAAATTATGTTGCAGTCTTTACTAAAGATGCTATTCAAAAATAAAACTGTATGGTATTTTCCCTGTGAAAATGCTGACCAGACTACAATCTGCACATCTAAAGCGGAAGAGAAATGTGATGTTTTACTGGACAACATGTCAGAACACAATAAGTGTTATAACCATAGCCTAAGATGTTTACAGTAAAAGCAAAAGGACCAGACATCTTAATCAATACAGCAGAATTCAATGTCTTGGATAAATATTGTTGGTCAAAAAAAAATCAAAGCTTGCTTTAAATTGCACTCTTTCCAATCAATGCAGCCATTGGCGTGTTAAGTAGCAAGGCAGCCTCTTGCTTTATTCTTGAAGCACAGTTGTGTAACAAGCGCCTGCTTTAATTTCCCATTAATAAAATGATTAAGTTATTAATAAGATTGCAATGTGTCCTCATATTTACAGTATTGTGACTGACACAATGTAGAATTCATAGCAGTATACCAAGAGGCCCTGATTGCTCAGGCAAACTTGGTTTTTCATCTTAACTGAAGAAGCAGCTATATACACTGTTTGTAAAAGCAACTTTTCTTCAGGCAGTATGCCAGTCATTACAGTTAAAAAGAAACCAACAGAAGAACCCCTCAGGATTTTAACTGATCTTACTAAAAATCTTTTCTTCTTATCCATTGCTCAAGTTCTCATCTCTTGAGAGAGCTTTGTCAGCACTCTATATATAAGGAGCCTCCCATGGTAAGGTCTTAACTTCTAATATAAAATCCACCTAGGAAAAAAAATCTTTCCTTTTTTTGAGTAAGGCCATTTACGCATTGCTTATATAGCATAAAGCAGCACAAAAGAATATAATTCCCATGTGTTTTACCTTTGAAAGAACTTCATATCTGTCCCTATACCATGCCCCAATCTATGAAACAGATTCTGATGCAGAATCACAACTACTTTAACATCTTAAAGACCCTATAATTATGGCAGCCTGGCCTGCAGGTGTGTTTTAGGCAGTACCATTTTTTCTAGAAGAAAGAAAACTAAATTACAATTTCAAGGTAACCTGGGAATACTAAAGCAAAATATTGAAATGCTGTGAAATTTTTTTTGTTAAAAAGCCTTATTTCAATTTAACAAAATTTAACAAAACATTTTCAAGTATCTCTTTCGCCTGTGCAATTTGATATATTGTCCTGGCAAGATTCTGGCTGAGCAGAAAAGTATTTAACTCTACTACAAAAGAGTTAAATATATGTTCCTTTGATATAATAAGAAACTATGTACTCCACAACTTATTATAGACAAAGATCTAATGCTACTGGAAGCCCGCAGTTCAGAAGGGGGCCTTGGTCCGAGTCAATTAAGGACATTAAGAGTTCAAGTTCAATTCCATAATCTGTTGAAGTGTTGCTCATGATTACTGGGATACACAAACTAGTATATTATGGCTCTTGAATACTGAATTGCATACACAAGATCCATCACCATCAAATTTGCAAAGGTATTTCTAATGAAGCATCAATGTAAATTGCAGAATAGACTGGATGCAAGCATTTCTACCACTTAAGCATAGTAATCTTGCTCTGAGTAGGGTTATTTGACATGGCACAGCAGTTCATGTTATTAATAATCAGTGCAACTGCATGAGTTCTAAAAAATTCTTACAAGCTTTGCAACTATAGAAACTTAGAAAAGTAGGGTTGGAAGGGACTTCAGAACATCTAGTCCAACCCCCTGCTCAAAGCAAGACCATCCCCAACTAGATCATCCCAGCCAAGGATTTGTCTAGCTGAGGCTTAAAATCCTCCAAGATGGAGATTCCACCACCTCTCTGGCTAACCTGTTCCAGTGTTTTACTACCCTCCTAGTGACAAAATTTTTCCTAATATCAAACCTAAACTTCCCTTGCTGCAACTTGAGACCATTGCTCCCTGTTCTGTCACTTGCCACCACTGAGAACAGTCTGGCTCAGCAGTTCCCAATCTGTGGTACATGTACCACCAGTGGTACACAGACAACTTGTCAGTGGTATACAGCAGCAGCAGGCGGGAGTGCTCAGGGCACTCATGCCTGGTGCAGGCACCCAGTGGGATGCAGCTCGCTCCAGCCAGTGCTGCACATTGCAGCGAGGCACAGCCCCTCCTGGGCCATCAGTATTGCCAGTGATACTTGCACGCATGTGAAGCTGTCGCACTTGCCAGGCGTGGGAAGGAAGCCCCGTGCACTGGAGCCAGCTGCCTGGTGCGGGGCATCCGTGGGGGGCTTTCTTCCCATGCCCAGCAAGTGCAGGGAGTGCTGGCAATACATACTGCCTGGCGGAAGAAACACCCCTCGCTGTGATGTGCAGCTGTGGCTGGAGCTGTGCCCTGCCAAGTGCCCTGAGCACCCGCCGTCTGCTGCTGTGCCACACCCTCCTTCACACCCCACAAACCCCACACACCCACACCCTGCCCCCACAACCTGCCACATATACACAACCTCCCGATCTTATGCTTCCTCACACACACAGCCACACCCCTTCACAACCCTCCCCCCACTCCTTACCATACACACACACCCACACCCCACCTGGTGGTACCTAAGGTTGTTTCATTTTAAATTGGTGGCGCACAACTGTCAGGGTTTGGGAACCTCTGGTCTAGCTCCATCCTCTTTGTAACTCCCCTTCTGGTAGCTGAAGGCTGCTATTAAATCCCATCCCAGTCTTCTCTTCTCCAGACTAAATAAGATCAGTTCCCTCAGCCTTTCCTAAGAAGTCAAATGCTCCAGCTCCCGAACCACTTTTGTTGCCCTCCACTGGACTCTCTCCAATTTGTCCACATCCTTTTCGTAGTGGTGGCCCCAAAACTGAACACAGTACTCCAGATGTGGCCTCACCAGTGCCAAATAGAGGGGAATAATCATTTCCCTTGACCTGCTTGCAACACACCTACTGATGCAGCCCAGGATGCCATTAGTCTTCTTTGCAACAACGACATACTGTTGGCTTATTTTTAGGGCCCTGAGAAAATTGCAGACGTCTTGTACAACGTTTGTAGCACATGCATGGGTAAAGAGTCATTTTACATGGAATATCTGCGGAACTACCATTGATCTTGGCAAACGGGTCCTGGTATTTCCATGAATATTCTGTGAAAAATGAGAGACTTTACCCATGCACGTGCCACATGTACCATAAGCAGTGGGGGAAAATATTATCTGGGGGGGCTGAGCCTGGCCTGACCCCTGCCCCTCCCTCCTGCAGGGCCGGCACACTGAACACCACCATGCACTGCAAGACGGTGGTGCCATGGTGCTGCTGCTGTTGCCAGCGGCGACAAAAAGTTTTGGGAGGCTAAACCCCATTAGCCCCCCCCACCCCAACAGTCCCCAAGCCCTGGCCCTCCAAACCCCTTCCTCCTCCCTGCTCCATATACACTTACTTTCATCCAGCTGCCTGGCTGCATCCTGGCCATGCCCTCAGGAGCTGTTTGCAGGCCGGAAGGCTGCAAAAGCCCAGGTGTCTTCTTGCAGACTGGCATGTTGCCAGTCTGCAAAGGGAAACCTAAGCTTTTGCACATTTTTCTGGCACAGGCTCACAACTCTTAAAAAATTGTGGTTTGGGGCTAATTTCATGGTGACCATGACATCGCAATGTTCTTGGGGCCCCATTCATATTCAGCTTATTGTCCACTGTAACCCCCAGGTCCCTTTCAGCAGAGATTTCTTTTGGCCCTCTCCTCCAATCTGTCTAGGTCACTCTGAATCCTAGCCCTACCCTCCAGCATATCTACTACTCTTCGTAGCTTGGTGCCATCTGCAAACTTGCTGAGCATGCACTCTATGCCATCTTCCAGGTCACTGATGAAGAAATTGAACAAAAATGGCCCCAGGACTGACCCTGGGGCACTCCACTTGATACCAGCTGCCAACTAGACATCAAGCCATTGATTACTACCCTCTAAGCCCAGTGCTCCAGCCAATTTTCTAACCACCTTACAATCTATTCATTCAGCCCATACTTCCTTAGCTTGCCTGAGAGAATTTTGTGGGAGACAATATTCAAAAGCCTTGCTAAAATCAAGACCAACCACAACCACAGAGCCAGTCATCTTGTCATATAAGGCAATCAGGTTGGTCAGGCATGACTTACCCTTGGTGACTCCATGTTGACTGTTCTTAATCACCTTTTTCTCCACCCAGTGCTAAGAACTTCATGGAATACGTAAGGCCAGATGGACCGTATTTTCTATATTTCACCCATCCATTAACTCAAATAACATGTCTAAATCAATTAGTCAAATAACTTGTCTGGAATCATCTTTTCCAGAAAGGCGGCCAACTTTGGTCTGAAGCACCAAGAGATGGAGAATCTACCACTTGTATTGAACATACTGTTAAAAAAAAAAAAATTGTTTTTGTTGGGCTTCAGCCTCTTGCTATTAGTTCCTGTTATGCCCTTCTGTCAGATTAGATAGTCCTCTAGTACTCAGTGGGCACATCTACACAATGTTTACTGCAGTTGTCCTAATTAGCTCCACAGTAAACATCTTGACATCAACATGTGCGGCCCGATTCCACCACAGAAAATTAATAAACTCTGCAGCAGGCTAGTACTTGTATTTAGTATTTATTTACAAGTAGTAGCCTGCTGCAGAGCTTTTTCATGCATAATAATGCATGTGTGTATGGTGACCTAGCTGGCTGGGGCACAAGGGTGCCTCATTGTGAGGTCTGCCTTTTGTGCCCCAGCCAGCCCCTCCACAGCACATTGAGCCAGGTTGGAGACTGAGGCTTCTCTGACCCAGCTCAATGTACTGCGGTCCCGGGTGCATGTGTAAATGCAATGCCTGGAAGCAGTAAACTCCCACATTAATATCCATGTGTAGATGTGCCCAGTATGAATTTCTGTCTTGATCTTCTGATAACTAAACAGATCAAGCTCTCAAGTCTCTCACTAAGACATTTTCTTCATCACTGAATCATTCAAACTCTCCTCTGTACCCTCTATGGTATTTCAACATCGTTTCTTAAAAATACGTACTTTCTTTGTCTAACCAAAATTGTTTATAGAAGAAAAAGTCACATTTTTACCACAGCATTGCAATAGGATAAGAGTGGGCAATTATTTGGGGTTGACAGCCATTTAAGGGGTTTTGATGAACTGTTGTGGGTAGGGCTGGGATCATGGGGTGGTGACAGTGCACGGCTGGGGCCCAGAGCCTGGGGCAGAGATACGATCCACTCCTGTAATGTCCCTGTGATGGGCACTGGTTCTGCAGGCAGAGACAGGCAGGGAGTGGATCGCAGCTCTGCTCAAGACCCCAGCCCTGCACTGTCACTGTCCCAGGATCCTGGCCCAAGGCCCATCCCTTCAGCCCAGCCAAGTGTGCCCTGCCTGTGGGGGTCCCAGGCCAGCCTCCATGGAGACCCTGCCCACTGAGTCCAGCACCCCTGGTGGGGCAGACAGACCAGGGTGCCCAGACATCTGGGCCAGGGCCAGTAGCTGTACCTATACAGGCAGCAGCAGCAGCAGCCAGAAAAAAAAAAACTACTACTGTGGGCACTGGCATGTAGCTTCATTTTGCCTTTTACTGCTGTGAAGCTGAGTCTGGCTGCTGCGCCAGCCTGCTACATGCCCAGGGTGGTGGGACTGGTCGCAGGCACCACAATGCAGGCTGCCCCTCGTGCCTGGGCTGGGTGGGGCTGAGGAACCCACTGCAGGCCAGATAGAATTTCTTGGTGGACCGAATCTGGTCTAGGGGCTGTATTTTGCCCAGCACTACAATAGGAGCTCATGTTCAGTTGCTTGTCAGTAATGATCCCTAAAATCCTTTTGCAAATCACAGCTTTCCAGGACAGTCCCTCATTCTTTAGGAATGAAAAAAGACAGGCCATACCTAGGTGTATACATTGAAATTCTGCTCTTTTAGAATGCATTTTATATAAATGCTCCCAGGCTACCAAGAAAAACAGATTACTATCTTATCACCTTCTCCTTACACATACCATTTAGTCAATCTTTGTGCCTGTGATAAATTTTATTGGCAGTGATCTTATATTTATTTCCAGACCACTACGTAAAATATTGAATAGCATACATCATGGAACCAGTTCTGCAAAACCTCTTTAGAAACATCCTCAAGCCAATGACTTCCCCTTGACAGATCTCACAAAAGCAGCTGGCAATGGTACAGCAATTGCTTAGGGTCACTGGTGAACTGTAGGCTCCCACCATTGATCTGTTTTGGCAACAGCATGGAGGCAATACTCAAAACAGACACGATCCTATGAACTTGTCCAATGTAGGAAAACGAAGCAGAACTTGTTGTGCCTTCTGCCCTTGGAGGTAACCTCCTAAAGTTTATACTTTATATCCTTTTATTTTGTAAACAAAAATGTAATTTGTGCAGTGGGGTGGACTCATAGCTTACTGACAAACTAAAAATACATAAACCTCAGACAGCACATCAGTTTTGTTGTGCAGATGCAGTATCAGACACATCAACAATATCATGCAACTTGTTTTGTAGTAAGCAACGGGGCATTGGCATGTAGCTTCATTTTGTCTTTTACATGACAGTTGTTATTAAGAGAAACGTTTAAAATAATATGTCTGACCAAAATGTGCAGCGCTGATCCACTTGTACTTTGTAGGTATCAGGTAAGGCAGGGTTGGGCAATTATTTGGGCTAGAGGGCCACTTAAGGAGTTTTGGTGAGCTGTTGCAGCCTAGGGCAGCAGCATCCCTCTGCCCCATGCTGGGTCAGCACCCAGCCCCCCTCACCCACCCCACAACAGCTCATCAAAATTCCTTGTATGGTAGATTACTAGGCCCAGGAGTGGATCAGTTCTGCCCATCTCTGGCCCTGCGCTATCACTGCCTGGCAATTCCAGCCCTGGCCCCTGGGTCTCCATGGAAACCAGCCCAGGACCCCCACAGGCAGGGCATACTCAGCTGGGCAGATAGGAGAGGATGGGATGAGGCCACAGGCAGGTGGGCTGTGGTATCTGGGAGCAGGATAAGCAGGTGGGGCGAGGGCTGGGATCGTGGGGCAGCAAAAGCGCAGGGCCAGGGCCAGGGGCAGAGCCACAATCAGTTCCCTGCACGCCCCTGCAACAGGCACTGGGTCTGTAGGAAGGGGCGTATGGGGACAAGTACTGGACCCCAGCCCCACACTGTCACTGCCTAACAATCCTGGCTCTGGCCCCTCCTGCCCATCCTACTCCCAGACACTGCTCCCCATTTGTCTGCAGCTCCAATCCATCCACCTAGCCAAGCACACCCTGCCCACAGGTGTTCCAGTCTCCATAGAGACCCTGTCCGCCCACTCCGTCTAGCACCTCTGGCCGTGGGTGTGGGGCAGACAGGTTGGGGTGCCCAGGCAGCAAGGCCAGGCCCAGCAGCAGGCAGGAGCCACTGCTGCTGAGGCTGCCAGGAATTGGTTGTGGCAGGACCAGCTGCACACATCATAGCCTTGGCTGCCTGCTGTGGGCTGGATAAAATCCTTTGGCAGGCTGGATCTGGCCCACAGACCATATTTTGCCCACCCGCTACTTCAGGGAACAATGAGCAATTTCTTAACTTGGAGGGGCTGAAACAGAGACAAGGCTCAAAAGGGATGCTTTACTGGCTTCCTAGGAAGAGAGAATTTATGGCAGCTGGGATATGCAACATAAGCACCTAATATGTTATTATGTGAAGAGCTTCAGGAAGAACATTAGAACCTATGGCTAGATTCTGATATCCTGATTCACAATTATGCATATTATTGATAATTATGTATATTATTCACAATTATTCCTACCACAATTCCTACTGACTTCAGGATACACTTGTGAGAAGTTTAGTCAGAGCATTAGAACGTGGCCACAGGGATATCAGAGAAGGTAATTTACAAGGAGTGCAAGAGGTAAGAGTCTTGTGATAAAGAAAATGCATACCAGATGCCTCTTACATACAGCATCAGCCAGGACGCACTCTGGCCACTACCTAACCCTAATGAGGATAGCTATGCTTTCTCCCTGCAACAATTCTTAGGTATTAATGAAGTGCTAGTAGCAGATAAGGTTAGATAGGATGGTTGCAGTGGATGAGAAGAAATGAGGTAGCCATGGTATTCAAATATAGGAAAAAAGGGAACCACTACACATGGAAGCTTTCACTCTTAATTTTAATTTAAAAAAATCTAGAAAACATTACAAACTTGATTCTTTGGCAAATAATAATAACAATAATAAAACTTCAGGAGGCTCTTGCGGCTCAAGTCACATACCTCAGAAAGGCATCAACTTGCTGACATCATGTTTGACAAGACGGTATAAAAAATTACAGCAGAAAATTCCAAGGCACTAAAACAACTTTTCATGCTCAAAGTCATCTGTCCATAAGCATGTGTTTTTTGGGGAAAAGGGACGAACTTAAGATAGAACATGTTTATCAGTGATCTCACATCTAGTAGGGAAGGGACAGAGAGCTGGACATGTTAGGAAACATCTCCTCTACCACACTCTGAAATTCGCAGATTTGCTGCTTCTTGTTTGTCATGGGATGCTGGGAAAGAGATACATGTAGCCTGTTCTTTAAACTCACCTTTATAATGTAGAATCAGTCATGGTCATAATACTACTATGCTGGCTGATATCTCTATATCAACAGATCCGTAGTTCACTCTCCAAGCCGTAGATTTTTGCCTTCAAGTTTCTTAGTTCTCCTTGAATTTTGCGAGTTCGCCTGTTGCCCTGGCGTACCTCATGCAGAATAGCAAGGTCTTGGTCTGGTCCAATATTCAGGGTCACCTAGAGAGAAGAGCGGGTCGATGGAAATACAGCTAGGAAAATTCTTTCTTGGAGTGTAATCTGGGGAGGATTATAAAGCAAACATTCCAGCCATGGCAAGAAAGCACTCAAACCAGCATAGCTAACTGCACTGATAGAAACAAAAGGAGGTGTACCAGGACAGAGAACTGAGAATAGAAGCATTGCTTTAGCATCAGAGAGCGATACAACACCAACTGAGTGAAAGAAGAGTTCACAGAGTATACCCTGTAATGCATCAGTAAACAGGTGGCTTGTTTAAACAAGCCATAGCCAGGATTTATTTTATTTTATTTCACAGGGACTCAAATACAATGCAACTCATTCAACCACAGTGTGATTCTCACTCGTATATAAAAAAACAGGTTTTTATACTGTGTTTATATCTAAATTATAATTATCAGGACAGATGCTTTACTGCTGGTGCTGGAAAATCATAACTTGAAAACTGCACTAGTATTTTTGATTTTGAATGACAATGGTTCAAGATTATACTAGCTGCATCTCCAACTTGTATTTTAAACTGTATAGTCCAGAGACTAGGACAATACAATGAAGCGTCCACCTACCCAAAACAGTTATAAACCTGCTAATATTACAAAAGCCTAAATCTGTCCCTAATGCTTTATTTGCACTCTGACTGGCTGACAAACAGCTACCTGGCCCAACATGGCCGTGGCAGTGGCTGGGGGAGGGAAGGAGCAGACCTCCTCCTCCCCAGGGCCCACTCCTCCCCCACAGCAGCCTCAAGCCTGCTCCTCCTATCCCCAAGCTGGTCCAACTCATGGGGGGAGGAGCAGGAGCACTGTGGTGTCGGTGGTGAGGGTGGGGCCGGGGGGGACTGGGCCTGGGTCTGATGCGGGGTTGGGGAGCAAGCCCAAGCTGGGGGAAAAGCCGGCCTGATGTGGTGGGGTGGGGGAAGTGGGCCCAGCCCAACAAGGCAACTGCAGGGGGAGGGGAGGAGGCTCGCTTCACATCAGGCCCTGGCCCACTCCTCCCTTCCCCCTGCCGCTGCAGCAGGGAGTGGAGAGAGCAGACCCAGACCCCAAGCAGCTGGAGGGAAGGGGAGCATGCCCGGACTGGGGGGGGAAGAGGGGGGAGGGAAGGCGTGGCACCATCCCCACCTGCTCCCCTCCCCTCCCCCCATCATTCTTGATAGGCAGTTGGCTAGTTTGAATAATAATCATCTACTTTTGCAAGTTAACCATTATTTTCCTTGTTTTTAACATTTGAGTCACCTGCATGTGTTAATCCAATGTCAGACTGTCCATTCTGTGGAAGACCACCTATGTTGACTTCTGTATTAAGACCTAACTCAGCGCACCAATAGCCCAAACTTGTTCATACTGAAGTTTTGGCATTTAAGGCTAAAAAGAGCAATTAGATAATCTAGTCTGAACTTTTTTTATGTCACAGGCAATTAGTTTTCATCCAACTACCCCTTATCTGGATTAATCAAGTCCAAAGACTTTCATTAATCCAAATCATTCTAGTTCTCAAGGGACTGAACTGCGCACCACAGGACAGAAGCTAAGATATCACTATAGCACCTGATGCTCCTACAATGGCAAGGAATTAAGATACGCTCCAGTGTTACCAGCAGACCAACTATGTCCCATGCTGCAAAAGGAAACAAAAAGAAATCCCAAAACAAATCCTGAAGTGCCTGATAAATCTAATCTTGAGAAAAAAGTCTTTCCGATCTCAAATCTGGTGATCTGCAGAACCCCAAGCAAGTACATCAAGCATCAGACCAACTTCTAGAAAAACTGGTCCATACCACCTTAGAGCACTGATCTATGAAGTCTGATGACCAAGCCCAACTGTGGCCAATCACAGGTATTTCTGGAAGGGAAAACCCCAAAACCCAGAATATGTTTATCTAATCCTGTCTCAGTGAAGAGTGGGGTGGGATTAGTCTTCCTAACTTCTCCTGGTGAAAGGCTGAAGCAAGAGACTGCTCAGATCTCTTGCTTCAGCTTTTCACCAGCAGAGGTTAGGCAATCTGTTTTTTTCTGATAAAAATATCCCAAATGCACTGATAAAAAAGTATGCATTTTTCCATTATTAAAATAAAGCACCTCTGGCCCTGCTATTGTCCCTCACTCCCAACCCAGAGCCCCCTGGCCGCAGCCCCCCATTATGCTAGGAAGGGGATGGGTATATGAGGAATAGGGTGGGTTAAGTCTATCCTCATAGACTTACCTGCAAGGAGCTGCAGAAGCAGTTTACCACCACCCTCCCTGGCTGCCATGTGCATGTACAGATGCATGTGGTACCCCTTGCACCCACTACCCCCCAGCCCTAAGGAGCTCTGACAGGCTGCAAGGGGAAACCCACTGTTTCCTAGGTTTTTCATCCTGTAAAGTAGAACATCTGTGTTTTTCTCCTTTAAAGGAGAAAATCCATGTTTTCCCATAGCAAATGGAAAACATGGATCCCTGGTTATTCCCTTAATATAGAGCTACAAGTGTTATGAGGCATACAGGCTATCCTGTCTTCCTCAAATGCCTTTGAAAAAGGGGATGAAGTAAGGGACTCAGATTCACAAATTCCAAAGCCAGAAGACACTACCAAAACTAGCCCATCCCACTTAAACAGACAATAAAAGTTCTCTCAGATGTTGGATTTAAACACGTCTTTTAAAAAAAAAAAAGCTCTTTCATCTTAACAACTCCAAACAATGATTAATCCATTGACCTCCCTTGTTGAATTGTTCTGATGTATAATTAGTCTCACAGCTGGAAAATTATATCTGAATTTTAGAATAGTAATGAATTTATCTTCAACTTTCAGCCACTGGAGATTTTTAGGCCTTCCTGACCACAGATGAAAAGCCCTCCACTATCAGATATATTTTGCAAGGGTAAGCATCTATACAGTGTAACCCAGTCACCTTTCAACTTTTCTTCAGTTGATGGCTAAGCTTTCATTGAACTGAGTTGGAACAAGATCAGTTCCCAGAACTGTTAGGAAACAAAAAAATCAAACATTTTTGCCACGTTACACACACAAGGGGTGGCAGCTGATATTCAGCTGCCTAACAGCCATATTAGGAGAATTGGCTTGGAAATATCAGATGGAAAGTGTAAGAGAAACATAACTGGGTGCATTAATTACATCAGCTATATAATCATAAGTCCCTAACAATATGGATGCCTAGTAAAAGACAGAGTGTGTGTGTGTTACAAATTGTAACACTCCACACCAAAAGATAATGGACATCATAAGTTTCTAAAGGCTCAATTTAGGAAAAACAGGAATTCCCAACATACTTAGAAACTCAGCCCACACTAGTGTGGGCTAATTACATCTCAGTCCTCTCCCTAACCACAATCAAAGATTACCTTAAAGAGCTGTTTCTCTACATCCTTCAACCTCTGCCGAAGCTGCTTAATGTCATTCTTGAAGCCTTCTACTTCCATGCTACGCCGTTTTTCCAGGGCCTCATATCGTTGTGTCATCAGTTGCAAACGCTTCCCCATTTTTTCTGAGCGTTCCTGGGGGGGGGGGGGAAGAGTAGGATTTCTAGGATAAGGCATCATGGAGTCTAACACACACACATGCTGGGGCTCAAATAGCTACCTACACTGGGCTGCAAGCCCATCATACAATTGGCAACAAGTAACAGAGGAATTACCTTGAAGAGCTCTCGGCCAACATCCCCCTCCTCACGAATCCTAGCCAGCTCACCCTCCAAGGTAACACATTGCTCTCGGTACATGCTTGCCAGTCTCTGCTCCTGTATTAACTGCTCCTGCAATGACTAAATCCCAAAAGCAAGGACTAGAATTAATAAATGGTGGAAGCAGGTAGTCAGTACACATAAAACCTTCCTCCCCAAAGAACAAAAGGTGGGACACAAAGGCTATTCCCATAACAAGTAAATAGGGGTACACTGATAGAGATTCTGGGGGCCAATACCAATGGCCGATTTTTAAGGAGGCATATTGGCTGATACCAATCCAATTTCCAATATAGTTGCATGCAGCTGCTAAGTCTCTTTTGGTGGAAGGGGAGGGAAGGGTGTGGGGGGCAGATGAACACCCCACTGTGGTGAGGGAGAAGTGGGGCAGGGCAGGGCGTGGGACGGAGGCGCAGCTCAGCCGGGGGTCATGGGGAAAGAGCCTCTAGCTGCTGCTTGCACCCCAGGAGGGCATGAGGGGACCAGCATGTGTTCCCAGATCTGCATAGGGTGGATGACTAATGGCTGAAAGCATTTTTACTTTTCTGCTTTGCCTTCTTCTAAATTTGAGTTCAATAAACTTCAATAGCCTGTGACTGACAGAAGTCTGCAGTGTGCTTGTCTGACTTGAGTGGCAGAGTAGGTACTTAGACCCATCCTTTTTTTGTTCCCAGGACCTAAGGGACAGGGCACATGATGCTGTTCTGCAGTGGAGTTAGGAGTGAGGACCCAGCTGGTGTTAAAATGATAGCTTTTGCATTGCTCATTCAATAAAAGCAGAATTTTGGGTGGCAGTTGTCATTTGAGTGAAGCCTACTGAAGAATCATTATGAAGAGTCCTAACTGTAGAACATTTCATCCCTTAGTTTTGTAAGCTATACAATGTCCTGGAAATCAAATCCTGTTACAGCAAAGCCAGCATAATCAATATATCCCATGAGAGCCTTTCAGTTTTGAAACGCAGAACATTCGTTTCTCAGTAAAGAACCAAGTAAAGATATCATCTTAGATACTCTCAAATCACCATTCAGAAATAAGTAGATCTCATTACAGAGGGAATAGCGATTACCTTGATTTCTCCACTCTGTACTTTCTGAATTTCACGATCTGCATGATGAATCAGCTTGATGTCTCTCTCCTTTCTCTCTCTCTCTGGCTCCCTGCTGATGAAAAGCACGTCCCGGCCTTCATCAAGTTTCCTCAATAAACTATCCTTCTCTGCCATCCACGCTTTCTCGCTTGCTCGTGAATCAAACTTCAGCTGGAGAAAGTCCCGTGTGCTCTCATAGAGTAGGTTCTGGGTCTTATGGAGTCTTAAAACAGGAATTAAAAAAGAATAATGCACTCCCTCCACCAATATCCTCCTTTGTTCCCCTGTACTCTCGTTAGGAGTCAGAATCATAGAATAACAGAAAATTAGGGTTGCTAGGAATCACGTGGTCATCTAGCTCAACCCCCTGCTCAAAGCAGGAGCATTCCCAACTATCTCATCCCAGCCAAGGCTTTGTTTACCTAGGTCTTATAAACCTCCAAGGATGAAGATTCCAGCACCTCTCTGGGTAACGTGTTTTAGTGCCTGTTCCTGGAACCTCCTTTGTAACCACCCTTCCCGTAATTGAAAGCTGTTATTAAATCCCCCTTCAGTCTTCTCTTCTCTAGACTAAATAAGCCTAGTTCCCTCAGCCTCTCCTCAGAAGTCTGTTCACCAGCCCCCTAACCATTTTTGTTGCCCTCTGCTGGATTCTCTCCAATTTGTCCACATCTTTTCTGGAGTTGGGATCCAAAACTTGACACTACTCCAGATGTGGCCTCACCAGTGCCAAATAGAGGGGAATAATCACTTCCTTTGTTTTGCTGGCAACACTTCTACTAATGTAGCCCAGTATGCTGTTAGCTTTCTTGAAAACAGGGACACACTGTTAGCTCGTATTCAGCCTACTCTACTGTAACCCCCAGGTCCTTTTCTGCAGAGCTGCTGCTTAGCCAGTTGATCACCAGGTTGTACCAGTGCATGGGATTGTTCTGTCCTAAGTACAGGACTTTGCACTTGTCCTTATTGAACTTCCTGAGATTTTTTTTTGGCCTAATCTTCCAATTTGTCTACATTTCTCTGAATGCTAGCCCTACCCTCCAGCATATCTGCTACTCCACCTAGCTTGGTGTCATCTGCAAACTTGCTGAGAGTGCACTCCATCCCATCATCTTCCAGATTGTTGATGAAGACATTGAACAAAACTGCCCCCATGACCAACCCTTGGGACACTCCACTTGATACTGGCTGCCAACCAGACAGTGAGCCATTGATTACTACCCTTTAAGCGCAACAATCCAGCCAGTTTTTTTATCCACCTTACAGTCCATTCATCCAACTCCTTAGTTTGCTTATGAGAATGTTGTGGAACTGTATCAAATAGTTGGTGCAAGCGTGAGCTGAGAAAGGATAGGAATGGTCTCAGGAGTTCTGAGCCAGTTTTAAGAGCCACTTTATCCAGGGATGATGGGGTAGTTTAACCTCTAGATTTCTTAGTCCACCTCCACTTACATACCAAGCAACTGACCGAATACTGTGTTTTCTGCCTGCTATATTAAAATAAGGAAATTATTTTAGACAACTTTACTGCCCCAATTAACAAAGTTGTTCTCTTGTACTCACTTATCTGTCAAGCTTTTGATTTTGTCTTGGTCCCTCTGATGCTGAACCTGGGCTTCTTCCATGTGAATCCTCCTATCTTCTAACAATGCATCAAGCTGTTCCTTGGATAACCGGGTCTGCTCTTCCATTTGAGCCTGCAGAGCCTCTACCTGAATGGGCGTGCAAGAAAGGCATTAAGTAAGCTCCTATACCAGACATGCTGCAATCCTTGTGAACACTGTTTAAATGCCAGGTAAATATACAAACAAAGAACACTCTCAAGCCCTTAATACCTCGTTAGATACGTCATCCAAGTTCTCACTTATAATTTGATCTTAAGGAGAAGCCTGCTTTGGAACTCTAGTTATTTCTTTAACATATTTCTATGTATCCTTTGTAAGTGATAGACACTTTACAGTCAGTAGGCCAGATTCTTCCTTGCCTGCTATGAGACCTTGGAAGCACATACACTTCAAAGACTACTATTTTGAATACAGTATATTAAAAAAAAAATACATCTATTGCTATAAGTGTTATGTGTTGTTGTGCTCTGGGCTCACTGGGGGTAATTAACACAAGTCCCAGTGGGACACATGTCTGAGAATCTCAAGTCCTGTGGGAAATGCATCCACTGGTTTGTTCTGGCTCCAAGAGGCCAGACAAACAATGAAGGTGATAAATAGTCCCAATGTGGGGACACACTAAGGAAGATACAGACTGGAATAAAGAACTGGTAAGCTTGTGGCTCTGCATACCAGGACTTTACAATGCTGATCGTTAATAACTGCTTACTGTAACATGCATGTAGACTGCTTACTGTTTTATTGCATTTTCTTTGATTTGCTTTTGCCCTCCCCCAAAATAAGCTGAATATGCTGAAAGCTGCATGTGACAGATGGACCCAGTCATTAGCCTCTGAAGAAAACAATACAGCAGCTAGTACTAAACTGGTAGAGACAGGACAGTTACCTTGAAATCTTGGTCTTAGGCTAGGAACAGACACTGGATAAGCTGGATAACCTGTGTCTGTGTTTGTCCTGGAACAAAAACATCCTGGGATTGGTGTGTACACACTTCTCCCTTCTAATCAGGATTTAGCGAGCAACTGAATGCCATGCTGCTTTTCTGCCACTGATTCAATGACATAATCCCAAGATAACTGTTCAGATATACTTTGCAACATCTTGGGATAAACTGTTAGTACCTCTTATTTGGTAACCTTTTTTTTTTTTTAGGATTTATCTCAGGACAGCAGACATGGATGGTTTATCCAGGATAAATGCACTGTCTGTTTGCAGCCTTAAGGGAAAGAGCTACTAGTCTCCCACCCAAGCAACATGATGATTTGAGGCCTGAGGTCAGATCAGGTTGTCCAGGAAGACAAGGGAAATCAAAGATTTAGGTATTCCAAAGCTTTGATCAATGTTTGGCATAGGAAAGGAGATAGTGGAGGGAGGGAAGGGAGAGATTTCAGTCATCTTTGTGCCTCACTAATTTTAGTCTCTCTTGCAATATAGAGCAGTCTTTAACGCTCTGCCCTCACCTCTTGCCTTGGCAACACTACTATTTCATTCTATTCCATACAGAGGCCCTAGATTTTAGGAGGGCAAACTTCAACGAGCTAAGGAGGATAGTTGGAGAAGTGCTGAGGTCCCGGAGGGGAGGGGAGCCAGGTGTCCAAGAAGAGTGGT
>NW_017728931.1:35963890-35973604 GCF_001723895.1 Crocodylus porosus
TGGGGACCAGCAGGCATTGGGGGAGTCACTGTTCCCCCGAGCACCGCCAGGAGTGACCAGGAATAACGGTCACAAGCTGGCAGAGGGTAGGTTTCGGTTAGATATCAGGAGGCGCTACTTCACGGTCAGGGCGGCTAAGGGTCTGGAACCAACTTCCAAGAGAGGTGGTGCAGGCTCCTACCCTGGGGGTTTTTAAGAGGAGGTTAGATGAACATTTTGCTGGGGTTGTTTGACCCCAGTATTCTTTCCTGCCATGGCAGGGGGTCGGACTCGATCTGCTCAGGTCCCTTCCAACCCTAGAAACTATGAAACTATGACAAAAGTAAATTTTGACTTCTTTGGCATGTTTCACTATATCATGTGCTGTTTATGCTTCACAAAGAGAAGGAGAAATACAGTTTCATGGATTCACAGTTTAGTTTCCAACCACTTTGTTCCTTGAAGTTCTTAAACAAGTACTTAATCCTGAAGTTCTCTGTAGGCCAGACCCATAGCTGATAAAGCCAGTAATCCACTATATGAATTTACATCAGCTAAGAATATGGCCCTAACATAGGATATACATTAACAACAATAGGAATTTTTTTGGGCAGTTTATTGGATCTACTGCTACGATAGGAAGTGTCACTTTAAATCCACTATACAAAGAAACCACAATAGAGTAGGAGTAAGAGGGAAGCAGTACTAAGCAGCAAACAGCAGGCCAGGTTCTAGGCAGACAGTATGTTCAGAATTCATATAAATCGCCATGTATGGGCAGAAGGGGCATCTGTTAATTAGCAAATGCTCCTTACCTGCAGTAAAAGAGTTTGATTGTCTCTGTGATATTTTTCAGGACTTTCTGGTTTCTCACCTTTTGCTGCTGGCTTTGAGGTGCTCCTTTTAGTGCTTGCTGCAAAAAACAAGATTAATTGAGGAAATTGCCCCACTTCTCTCTCTCAAACTATATACAAGTCTTTTCCCAGCAGGGAGCATTGGAGAGAATATAATTTGCTAGCCTGAAGGAAAACTGCAGGAAGAGAACACAGCTGCAGTAACCACAGCTTCTTCCACCAGGACTCACAAGAAATATAGAATCACTGGCTTTGGAGAGCTCATAGCTACCAGTGCGCGTATGTATTTAGCCATCTTGCTAGTGTCATTGGTACATTACCTGTTCTGGAAGTATATGCATCATTTCGTTCATGTTGATCTCTGGATTTGAGTGGCCTTTGAGAAACAGTGACCTATGGGAAAACAATCCATAATCTCTTAGCTGAACAATTCTGCTCTTTGCTCTACAAGCCATTGTCATCAAATGCAAATACTAGGGGACATGGGGAAAGACTTGGAAGAACAGCCATCAGTGCAGCAGGAGCAGAACAAACATATTTGCAGAAAGAAAGCCAGTGTTCAGTGAAAATACCCCCCACTGTACAGTTGCTTGAATTTTGCAGTTTCCATCTCTTCACCAGTTGTGGTTTTTTAAACTACTGGGGGCTGGTCTTGTTTTTGCAGACTGTAATGGGAACAGGATCTAGCCCTTATCAGAAGATGTAGCTTTTATAGGTGGCAGGAAAAGAGCAGGTGTCCTCTTCTCCACTAGCCCTCCTTCCTGCTATAACCGATTGTTAATACTGGTGAGGAAATAAAAGACAAAAACTATCCACCTGATATAGGTACTGTTTCAAAACCAACTGCTATATTGAGTTCCACTCAATGCAAGAACAGGAGGCCACCAGGAAGTTACAGTTATAGCTAACAATGGTTATAGTTCCCTTCATCATGCATCTGTAACTTTGGTTTTGATGCTAGTTAAGCAGTCCCAAAGACACTGTATGTCAGTGAAAAATTGGTATGTGGTGTGTCCCTTTCCCTTTTTGCTATCCTTGGACCCATTACACTGCCTCTGCAAAAGGTGAGCACTAACCCACATCAGCAGAATTTCAAGCCTGCTTTAAAGGGACTTCTGCACAACTTGAAAAGTGCAGAAAGACCAGAAGTCAAAAGGGAATCTGGCTCAATGTTTCAAGTCTCACTCTGCACAGAAGACACTATTTTCTTCCCATATTCAACACACTCTTTATTCCCCAAGTCACTGCTCTGACCTTTCTACCCAATAAGAAAGCATGAATGACAGAGAAGGACAGTTTATTGAGGAAGCTTGATGAAGGCTGGGATGTGTTCCCAACAGCCAGGAAGTAGAGAGAGAGAACTATACAAACTTATATACAAAGCCCAGGCCCACTGCTACTTAATCAGCATGGGTAACCAACAAGGAGACATGATTTGCTTCAGGAGGGAAGTATGTGACAAACCTCCTCTCCAGAACTCCTGTCCAGGGAATAAAACCAGAAGCTGGGACCCTGGGTAGGCCTCACTCTTTATCCAACATGCTAGCATCATTTTACTGTATTATGTATTAGACAAATAGTTAGATGTACTGAAACATCCAATTTTCCAGTAACTTTCTCCAGTCCTTTGTTTTTGATTTTGATTCAGGGCTGTCCCTCAATCCATACAACATCTAGGAGATGAAGCCAGAACACCTCCGTAAAACAGATGATAAATAGGACCTCTGTCCACAGCTTTACCTTGTGTGGAGGCTCCTTGTGAAAATAAGTGATTTCTCCTGTGTCTGTTCCCACAAGAGCTAGGAGATGTTGAATCTTTTTTCTGTCTTCCAGCTCCCTAAAATTCAAAGAAAGGGGATCAGTATGAGATACAGCCTCTCCCTCAAGCTGCAGGGAGTCTTATAATCTTTATAAAAGCAGCTCTAATTCTTCAGCCTTTTGCAGCCCAAAAGGCAACACTGTCTTTTAACTAGGCTACCAGATTCAGTTGACATTTACGTACAATGCATTGGAACAAGTCTCCTTTTACTGTTGTAGAAGTGTGGGGGGGAGTGGGTGTCCCTTTTCTGTACAATCTAACACTAGTATATAGTAGGATTGGGAGCTGAAAAACCAGAATTCTCACTCCAGGGTGAAGTCAGAAGTTCCTAACAAACTAGTTAAGATGACCCAAATCCAACAGATTTCCCAATGTAGAACAGATTTTATCATATTAAGATGATAGTTTTCCCATGTATTCCAGTTCAAAATAGACTGTAATAGATGTACAAGGTTTTAAGTATCTCCTTGAAGAAATGCTACAGCACTCCCACAAACCACTTACAGTCCCCACCAAGTGAACCAAAAATCTGAATCACTCAGAACTAGGATTAAGAAGAAACTCAGGGAGCTACTACTGAGAGCTAATTTGGTGAAAGATGAGCAATTCAGGCTCAAAAAAATAGAGAGGCACAAATAGGAAGGGGTTAGAAAACAGTGGAGGGAGCTCTTAAAAAAAAAAAAAACCCAAAACACTGTCCATTTTGCATTTGCATTTTAAAATGTGAGTTTCTTGCTTTTAAGACTGCATGGAGGGAATACAACCATGGAGAGAATACAAAACAGTTAAACCAAAACCTCCAAGCTGAAGCTGACAACTTCATTTTAAACCTGAACTTTTTTCTACTTGTGTATCTGCTATGTGGACCTATTCTGGTATCAAAATCCTGTAACCATCCAGGACAGCAGATTGAAGTTCTTGCAGTACAGTCACTTAGTGTTCTTACTAGGCTAGTGCTAATGAACAGACCTATAGAAGAACTACACTTTTAAGATGGAGGCTCTAACATGTAGCTATAAAACCTTTTCTGCACATCTCCATTTACCTGACTCACCTGATTTTCAGCCGGTCATTTTCTGAGTAAAGACGTAACACATGTTCCCTCTCCTGGAAGAGGTAAACTTGCATATCGCTCAAAGCCTTCTGCAGCTCTGCAATTTCCTCTTCCCGTTGATGCATCTCCCACTGTAGTTTGTGCTAGTGAGAAAAGAAGAGAGAGAGAGAAGTATGTGAACGATACTCAGCATCTGGCAGGAGCGACTTGTGCCAAGCAGAACCTAATACTGTAACAGCTCCTAGCAGGGCTGAATGGTTTTAAAGCAGTACCACCAAACTTTGACCAGCCAAGGGTATTACTGCCAGGAGATCTTTCAGCCAGAAACCAAAGGCCCTGGTGATTCCACCACACTTGGATCATCTAGTGCTCTACCTTGATCCAAGTGACGACACAACATTAATCAAGCTTGAACACCTGACCTATGCTGGAACTGGGGAGGTTTGCAGCTCCAAGTCAGCGGTCAAGTTCTGACAACACTTGAAAGTTTCCAACTTGAATGAACGCGAGGACCTTGCAACTTTGTGTTATACTTAACAAAAAACCCCACAAAAAAACCCCCAAAACCCAAAACAGCTTACCACAGGGTTTAGGGTAGGATATTATTACAAGCTTATGTAGTAATTGGCTTGTCCAATTATCATTTCCCTCAGAGGTCATGTGTATCATGGTGGACAAGTAATCCATGAGAAGAACATTCCAACAGAAGATCAAGGTCAAAGATTATCCCAATCCTTGTAGTCCATCACGCTAGCATGATTATGGAGTTGGCAATTTCCACAGCCAAATGACACAAGTGACACGGCTAACATCACATTACATCCGTAGCCCAAATAACTAGGTCCACGTTTACAGCTGGGTTGGCTGTGAATGACTCCTGTGAGACTCATATTACCGACTCTGCTACATACCAGTAAAGGGGGGCAGTAATGAAACTTCTCCTAGCTTTTACCCACATGCTGATCTACAGAATATTTTCTGAAGATCTTCAGGGTAGGCAAGATTTAAATCAGTTTCAGACATGGATGATTCATGAATAGCTATAATATTTTCAGATGTGATCAATCCTCTTCCAAACATTTTAATAAGTAAGGATCCTTTCTACTGTATGCAGCTACCTGGCAGCTTTCTGTTTGCTACAATGATGCATCATAAGATGAGAGAACCCTACCTGTTATAAAACGTCTTGTTTAATAAAGTAGGTTTTACTTAGAACTTGTTTACCTTGTTTTGCCAGTACAAGTTCTGGAAGCAGTTAGCATTTCCCACTGTCAAACCACCAGAACATGCGCACATTCATGTACTTCTGGCAGCTCTCCATGGTTCCCTGTAGTAGCCATAATGGCCAAATGCAAAAAACATTCAGGGAATGAACCAGCTGCAGAACGGATAGCAACATCCAGCAGACGGCACAGGCATAGTTACATATGCCTTCAGCCAGCTGCTGGCAGAGCTTTGTTTCATTCAGGAAATAAGGCATAAACCTGTTGGCAAAAGGGAGGTGGGAGTGGACAGGTGGGGGCACAGACAGGGGGAATGGCTTCTGTTATAGAGAAGCTCTGAGTGTAGTAATACTCAAAGTCTGGCTAACAGAACTGGAGCTGTGCTGGAAGAACACTGTAGCTTGGAATAGGTCTTGGAGTATAAGGTTTAGGTCAAAAACCATCCTTTTCATTCTGCTTATTAAGCATTTAGGCCAGTGGTTCTCATTTTTTTTAAATCCAAGGTACCCCAAGTGTTTAGGCCAGTGGTTCTCAGCATTTTTAGATCCAAGGTACCCCTCACTGAACTCAAGGCACCCCTTGGAAAGTGTCTGGGTTTGAAATCTCTGGGTTTATCTTATGAATCATGTTTGCACACGTAACAGTGCTTACATTTCATGACACACTGTGGCACCCCTGAATGGTGCCACAGAACACTTGTTGAAAAATCGCTGGGTTAGGCACACTGGAGTCCTGGTCCATTCTGGGGGCTGCTGAAGACCACTGCAGTAGTTTATATCCACTCCAACAAAGCTCTTACTCATTTGGGGCAAATGAGTGTCCACATTTCACCAGACTAATGCATAGTGAAAAGCAAGTGGAAATAGTACTGTACATTAAACTCAGGGTTGACAGCTAACATACATACATATCATGAAGGCTTTCCACAAGAGTGCAATATATTAAAATAAGGGTACTTTCCCCTATGCACTATAAGACCTGATGGCTCAAAGTTGCTCATTCCTAGGGCCTCAAGATGTAATGATTCCCCTTCAGCTCAGTCCAGCCACATTCCCCAGCAATCTTCAGTATGAGAAGCGTCAGTAATATTAGCTCTTCAACCTCAATACTCTGATGAGAGTATAACCCTTTTTCTGCCAAAAACTGGATGTGTGAGTGTGTTTAAAGGGTCCATGTGTGATGGACTAAATAAAACAGTTCATCACCAGTATGGCATTCTTTATTTTTTTTTACCTGCTCATCATATGTTTCTTTGTATCTCTCCAGCCTTTTCACCAGGTCTTCATGCTCTTCATCAAATTCAGAAATCTTTTTGCGATAGTATTCCAGCAGCTCCCGGGAGGGGCGGAGAAAGGCCAGGCGCTCATTGATGGAAGGGAGTGGAGTAGAATCCCCACAACCTGGACTTGGAGAATTAGTAAATCTGGAGGCAATTCGGGTGGTTGCCAAGCTGGATAAAATGGAGGAACAAACAAAATAAAAATAGTATTACGTTTTATGAATGAATGATGGTTGGCTCTTTCATCATTAAAGTTCACCAAACCCTGCTATAACTGGCCTAATGCAGTGGTGTTCAACTTTTTGGCCCTGTGGAACAAAGGAGCAGCCTGGGGTCGGTTCCCAAGTCAGAGCAAACCCTATGCACTAGGTTCAGGCGTTGGGGGCCCAGCACTACTCCCTCCTTGCCCCTAGCACTGGGATTGAGGTCCAGGGCCTGGCACGTCTCCCTCCCCCTGGGACCCATACTGAAATGGGTCCTGGGGCCCAGCACTGCCCATGCACGCTAGGACTGGGCACTCAATTCAGCATGCAGGGTGCACGACTCCCCAGAATCTGGAAATTTAGTAAGAGGGGAGCCGCACAAACCAGTTCACATGGCACCACAAGCTGGAACTGTCCTGATGGGATAATTTTTCAAACAATATATAAATAATATTTTACAATAGTCAAAAATACAACACCCATAACATTTTGTTTAAATTTTAGTATCACAGTAAACATAGTTAACAGCTTCTGCACCTCAAATAATCTGACTTTCACATTACCAGCAAAATAAAATTTGCAGCATATAAAAAACACACAAAAAAATTAATATGCAACTGCTGACCTACCCACTAGTGGGTAGAGATTTGCCTGCTTGATGGGGGCTAGGGGTATGCCTCCCAGCCCAGTTAGACAGGGTGCCCTACTTGGCAGTTGTGGGGAGCTCTATGAGGAAGGCATCCACAGGAACGGGCCAACCTTGGTGTGGAAAAAGTGTCAGAGATAAAGACAAAAGGAAAAGGGATACTATATACTCAAGTACAAGGTGGAAAGCAACCGTTGGACAGAGTATAAAGCAAAAAAAGGAATCAGATGTGAAAAATATCACAAGTAAACATATCCAATACAACAGTGAAGTTGAGATAGAGAGAAACAAGCAAAGGTAGTATTTACCTTGCAGATAGCAGCAGCATGACTTATGGGCAACAAACAGGGTATCAGCCCTGGGTGCAGACTAAAATGGGGCATCCTCCCCCCACCCCAACTCCCCCCAGGATTCTTTGTCCCAGCCATGTGGCAGGACAGCTGTAGTTTCCTGTGGGTTTCTGTTGAGTGTTTTCCCTTTTTGGGCCAATTGGGTGCAGCTATCTCCTTGTGGGTTGGCAGCTTGCCCTCCAACGGGAGTCTGTAAAGTCCCCAGGGGTTCTTGCCTACCACGACTTGATGTTAAGGATCATTCTCATTCTCACGTCCTGCCTCTCCTCATTCCCTCGTCAATCGCTTGTTTAATCTTTGTCTTGGGGCTCTGCCTCCCCTACACCAACCAGAGATGTTAGGTCTTGGCCGAGGCTACCTCAGAGTCAATCAGCCACAGCTGGGCCTTAGCCCCTATGTTATCTCACTCCCTATTCAGACAGTATACCGCCCTTATTCAAGCCTCATGTTGGCCTGACTCATCGTTGCATGTACCCTGGGATGCCTTCCTTCAGGGTTCACCCCCTCCCCAGGGTTACTCACGGCTTTTAATATTTTTCCCTCTCTCCGCGGGCTCAGCACTGTCCCAGTCTCTGTTAGCTTCGTCTGAGATCCACAGCTTCACAAGAGGCATGTATCCTGGCTCCTCCGAGCCAGCCTTAGCTGGGCACCCCAGCTCTTGGGGTTGCCACTGCTCGCCCCTGCCAGGGCAATCGCTTACTCCCCAGTGCTCCAAGCTCTCAGGAAACTTCACTTACAGTCCTCCCTGGATGCTGTCCGGTGGGGATTTTATCCCACTCTGAGGGACGTCCAGCAAATCGACACCAGCACGCATCCACAGAGTGTGCCCACGCTGGTGCAGGGGAGTGCGTTTGGGCTTTGTCAGCGTTTTGCAGTGGCCATTCTTCCCGCCACCCCTGCGCTGGAGCTGCTTGTCTTTTGGCAGCAACTTCTCCGCCGTGGCACCTTTGATCTTTGGCAACATTCTGTGGCCACTTTTCCCTTGCTTCGGCACTGGAGGTAAGTTTCCGCTCGTGGTGGCATCCCCGCCACAAGAGCCCTAAACCCAGCGGTGTATCTGGGGGGCATGGGGCAAGCAAAATGGTGCTTCCACACCCCCTCTACCCCCCACCCCAGGAGTCTCACAGTGGGCAATCTTACACCCAACAGCACATCTTTAAGTCAGAGGGAGAAAATGAGGCACCTGCTACCCAAGTTGATGCTGCTGCTGTACAGGGATGCTGCTGCTCAAGCTGATGCTGCTACAACAACAGTGGCAGCTGCTTTCAGTGTGACTTCTCTTTCCCTCACCTTGTCCCCCCTCATCTACAATGGTGGGCATATGCCCTCCAGCCCTGTGAACAGAAGTAGCTTGCTACATGTCAGATAGGATGTCCAAATTCTGAAATGTGTTATTATGACTACCAAAGTTCCACTGGCTTGTCATTGTTGCTAGATATAGAAGCAACTAGAAATTTTAAAGCTGTGTTTCATTAGGGACTATATCTTTTTCTTCCAAATGTACAATAATACAATAGACATGCTCTAACTGTGGCTTTATGTGAGGAACAAGCAGAAGCTTCTTTGTTTCAATAATTACCACCTAGATATTGCATTGAGGAACATAGTAATCTTACTTATATCAGCAGGAAAATATGCATATCCCTGTGCATCTAAATTTTGGTATAAACTTGGCTTCATGAGCCAGCCATGAATTTACTTGTATAAGTACCAAATTTACATACATAAGTGTATACATGCAACTGTTCACTGGCCTCAGGCTTCTCTTTTAAAAACTGGCTCATCATTGTATATGTTGAGAAGACAAAAAACTTTTCATGATGTCATCGCTATAAAAACTAAAAATGATAATGCTTAACTAATTTATGCAATTCTTTACTAAACAAATCCATGTGCCAGAAGTTGACTGAAATTCTCCCTTCCAGATGTCCTGCAACTTTGAAGGTGTTAACAAGAAAGTAGATTAGGGTGATCCCGTTAACACAGTCATACAGCTAGAAGGAGCCTCCAGGTCATCTACTCCAGTGTTTCTCAACCGTGGTCACAAGAACGTATGAGAGGGTTGTGAACAAACTTTAAAAATGGATTCTCCTTTAAAGGAGAAAAATGAAGGGAAACTATGGCTTTTCCCTAGTATGCTAGCAGAGTTTCAGCCTGCAAGGGGCTGCTTGGGGCCTGCCTGTCCTGCACACCCCGGGGGGCCTGGGCAGGAGGTCAAGACTGAGGGGTGCTGGGTCAGGACTGGCCATTGATGTTTACAGATGGGCCTTGGTAAAAAAGAGGTTGAGAACCACTGATTGACTCCAA